>NC_053432.1:2143651-2243038 GCF_007990345.1 Gossypium hirsutum | reverse complement strand
TTGCTATGTGCTGATTCCCCGAGGGGTTGCTAAGTGCTGATTCCCGGTTCATTGGTGGTGCTAAGTGCGATATCCACCATATCTTTGAAATGTGAAAGGGGTTGCTATGTGCTGATTCCCCCGAGGGGTTGCTAAGTGCTGATCCCGATTCAGCGGTGGTGCTAAGTGCGAGATCCACCAATAACGGTTAACATTCCAAGTGTTCAACGAAAAAGTGTGGAAGATGAATATTTCCATATGGTGGAAAATTTATGGGGTAAATATTGAGTTGAATACTAAATCGACCCATGTATGAGATGGGAGAAAATATCAAAAACGCAAAAGGAACGATTTAATTATAAACTGTGTTGAACAACAGTAGTTGGGTAACTTTGAAAAATCACCATAAATGGTGGAAAATGAATGGGAAGCTGAATAATATATGAAATTGAAGCTGAATGTGTCTATTTCATATGAAAGAAATAGAATAAGCAAAAGAGTTGTATTTTTGGAGATATCTGAATTTTACTGAAACAGGGCTGGATTGATTTCGAGATCCCCTGTTCTAATTTTGGAAAATTACCAAAAATTGTAAAAAAATAATTATGGCATGAAATTTATATCCCTGGAATCCTTATTGAGTCTATTTTTATTAGAAACAAGAAAAACCATTTTCAAATTTTGTACAGAGAGTTAAGTAAATTTTAGTGAGGAAGGGTCAGAACCGTTGGGCAGTGAAACAGGGGAAGGTTTAATGAATAAACTGTACTAATTGGCTGGGTTAAAAATTATGAAATTTTTATGGTGAAATGGTAAATGAGTCTAGTTTCAGGGAAAATTTACGAAACTCAATTTGGAGCCCTGTAGCTCCAGATAAAAATAAATTAGCGACTATGACGCAGAAAAACAGCTTGCTGGAAATTGCCTAAACAATAAAGTTATTCATGAATAAGTTTATATTTTGGTGTAGTTATGGGAGTAATTACTTATTTATCATGTGTTTACTTACTAAGCTATATGCTTACTCGATTTTATTTTCTCTTGGTTATAGTGACTTCCAACAACTCGGAAATTGGAACGAAGTCAGACAATCATCTACACTATCCTTCACATTTGGGGTATTTTACTACTAGTGTTCCGAAATTTTATGGCATGTATAGACACTTTATGTAATGTGGGATCATCATGTAAATATATGTTATGGTTCCCTTTAAATGTAGTGTTTATTAATAGTTAAACTATATGTGTGTTTATACAAATGAAATTGGTTGTATATGGGAATGTGTTCTAAATTTGCAGGAGGTTTAAGCAAAAATAAGTAGGAATGCTGTCGAAAATTTTTAAAAATTTAGTAATACCTCATACTCTGTTCCGGTAAGGAATACGGGTAAGGGGTGTTACATTTTAGTGGTATCAGAGCTACGGTTTAGTCGGTTCTCGGACCAATAAAATACGTGTGGAAGTCAGTCTATACATGCCATAAAATTATTGTGATAGTGTGATGATTTCTGACAATTTAAAATTTGTTTATATAGTAAATGGATCCTAATCGAAGTATGGCAGATGATGTTGAAAGTAACACGCCGGTTCCCGCACAAGGACGCGCATGAAGAAGTAGACATGAGACACATGGACAGATGAGGCTCGAGAAGCCTTCCTCCGAATGATGAGTGATTGGTATACAGAATATGTCCGTGTAAATCCGAATGTTCCTCCTCCTCCACCCCCTCCTATTCCTCAACCGGTCCCCGTAGCTCCACGGAGTGCCGAATTGGTGAGATCAAGTAAGCCACCTGTTGATAGAATCGAAAGCATGGGGCTGAAGATTTAGGGCCAATGTTGATGATGATCCGGAAAAAGTCGAGTTTTGGCTTGAAAATACTATTCGGGTATTTGATGAATTATCTTGCACCCCTGAGGAATGTTTGAAATGTGCTGTGTCTTTATTGAAGGATTCGGCATACCGTTGGTGGAAAACATTAATAACGGTGGTTCCAAAAGAAAGAGTTACTTGGGACTTCTTTCAGGAAGAATTCAGAAAGAAATATGTAAGCCAACGGTTTATTGATCAGAAGCGCAAAGAGTTTCTCGGATTGAAACAGGGCCGAATGTCAGTAGTAGAATATGAACGGGAGTTTGTCCGGCATAGTAAATATGCCCAGGAATGTGTGCCTACGGAGGCTATTATGTGTAAAAGATTTGAAGAGGGGCTAAATGAAGACATCAGATTACATGTTGGAATTTTAGAGTTAAAAGAATTTGTGGTATTAGTTGATCGGGCCTGTAAAGCTGAAGAACTGAGTAGAGAAAAGAGAAGGGCAGAGATGGAATCTCGAGATGTAAGGAAGAGGACAATGGGCAGAACATTTCAATCTCATTCGAAGAAGTTTAAAGGGATGGATCCACGACCAACTGGTTCAGTTGGGTATTCACGCAGAGACCGAGGGAGGTCGTATTCTGGAGCTACAACTCGAGCTACCTCTGTAGCAAGTGTGGGCAATGTAGGAAACACCCGGCCTGAATGTCAACAGTGTGGCAGGCGACATATTGGTGAGTGTTGGGGATTTAAACGAGCTTGTTTCAGGTGTGGTTCCCAAGAGCATTACGTAAGAGATTGCCCTGAGAGAAGAGAGGAAGAAAATTTGCCAAGAGCTAGATCGGGTGATATTGTTAGTAGAGGGAGACCGCCGAGAAATGTGGGAAGCAAAGTCAGTGGTAAAAGTGTGATGAAAGATGCAGCTGGAGGATCAGAAATTAGAGCGCCTGCCAGGACTTATGCCATACGTGCTCGAGAGGATGCCTCATCTCCCGATGTGATTACTGGTACATTTTCTCTTCATGATATAGATGTTATTGCTTTGATTGATCCCGGCTCTACTCATTCATATGTATGCATGAAATTGGTATCTAGTAAGAAATTGCCTGTTGAAAACACTGAATATGTAGTTAAAGTATCAAATCCATTAGGCAAGTATGTCTTAGTTGATAAGATTTGCAAGAATTGCCCCCTGATGATTCAAGGTCACTGTTTCCTGGCTAATTTGATGTTGTTACCATTTGATGAGTTCGATGTTATTTTGGGGATGGATTGGTTGATATTGCATGATGCCAAGGTGAATTGTAGACAGAAAATTCTTGAATTAAAGTGTGAAAATGGTGAAATTCTCCGGATTGAAACAGAGGAGCCGAATAAGTTGCCTATGGTGATTTCGCACATGTCTGCTCAGAAATACTTGAGAAAGGGATGTGAAGTTTATCTTGCTTATGTGTTGAATACTGATATAACTGGGTCGAAGCTTGAATCAGTGCCGGTAGTCTGTGAATTTCCAGATGTATTTCCAGAGGAATTGCCTGGGTTACCTCCGATTAGAGAAGTTGAGTTTTCTATTGATCTGTTACCTGGTACTGCACCGATTTCTATTGCACCGTATCGAATGGCTCCGACTGAGTTGAAGGAATTAAAAGCTCAGTTACAAGAGTTGACAGATAAAGGATTTGTGAGACCGAGTTTTTCTCCTTGGGGTGCTCCTGTGTTATTTGTGAAAAAAAAAGGACGGCTCTATGAGACTTTGTATTGACTATCGTCAGCTCAATAAGGTGACCATAAAGAACAAGTATCCTTTGCCGAGAATTGATGATTTGTTTGATCAATTAAAAGGGGCAACAGTGTTCTCCAAGATCGATCTGAGGTCTGGTTACTATCAGTTGAGAGTTAAAGAGTCTGATGTGCTGAAAACCGCCTTCAGAACGAGGTATGGACACTATGAATTTCTGGTAATGCCTTTTGGGTTGACTAATGCTCCAGCTATTTTTATGGACTTGATGAACCGAATTTTTCGGCTGTACTTAGACAAGTTCGTGGTGGTGTTCATAGATGATATTTTAATCTATTCTCGGGATGAATCGGAACATGCAGAACATTTGAGAACTGTGTTGCAGATTCTGAGAGAAAAGAAATTGTATGCTAAATTCAGCAAAAGTGAGTTTTGGCTTCGTGAGGTTGGATTCTTGGGACATATAGTTTCAAGTGAAGGTATTCGGGTTGATCCAAGCAAAATTTCAGCAATTGTTGATTGGGAGCCACCAAAGAATGTGACTGAAGTTAGAAGCTTCCTGGGCTTAGCTGGGTATTACAGACGGTTTGTCAAGGGATTTTCGATGATTGCTTCTCCTATGACTAAGTTACTGCAGAAGAATGTCAAGTTTGAATGGACCGATAAATGTCAACAGAGTTTTGAAAAGTTGAAGGCATTATTGACTGAGGCGCCAGTGTTGGTGCAACCTGAGTCCGGGAAGGAGTTTGTAATTTACAGTGATGCATCGTTGAATGGCCTTGGGTGTGTGTTAATGCAAGAGGGCAAAGTAATAGCTTATGCTTCGAGACAGTTGAAACCGCATGAGAAGAATTATCCGACGCATGATTTAGAATTGGCTGCCATTGTTTTTGCTTTAAAAATTTGGCGTCATTATTTGTATGGTGAAAAGTGCCGAATCTTCACTGATCATAAGAGTTTGAAATATTTGATGAGTCAAAAAGACTTGAATTTGCGGCAACGAAGATGGCGCGAGCTAATCAAAGACTATGAGCTAGTGATTGATTATCACCCCGGGAAAGCTAATGTGGTTGCTGATGCCTTGAGCAGAAAATCTTTATTTGCTTTGAGAGCTATGGGTACGATGTTAACTTTATCTGATGATGGCTCAATGTTGGTTGAATTGAGAGCTAGACCATTATTTCTTCAGCAAATTCGGGAATCTCAAAAGAATGACAGTAAATTGCAAGCCAAGAGAGCTCAGTGTGAAGCAGGTGTTGACTCAGATTTTCAAATTGGTTCAGATGATTGCTTGATGTTCCGGGATAAAGTATGTGTACCAAGAAATGATGAGTTAATTCAGACCATTTTATGTGAGGCACATAGTGGTGACTTGTCAGTTCATCCGGGTAGTGTGAAAATGTATAATAATTTGAAGAAGTTGTATTGGTGGCCAGGCATGAAAAAGGATATCTCGGAATTTGTATCAAAGTGTTTAATCTGTCAACAAGTGAAGGCTGAGCATCAAGTGCCATCGGGTTTACTTCAACCGATAACGATTCCAGAATGGAAGTGGGACAGTATCACGATGGATTTCGTGACAGGATTGCCTTTAACTCCAAAGAAGAAAGATGCTATTTGGGTAATTGTGGATAGATTGACAAAGTCAGCCCATTTTATTCTGATACGCATTGATTATTCACTTGACAGGTTGGCTGAATTATATGTTGCTGAAATAGTGAGACTACATGGGGTGCCTAAATCTATTATATCGAATAAAGATCCGAGATTTACTTCGAGGTTTTGGATAAAGTTACAGGAAGCTTTGGGTACGAAATTGAATTTCAGTACTGCATTTCATCCGCAAACTGACGGGCAATCAGAAAGGGTGATTCAAGTTCTTGAAGACATGCTTCGGTGTTGTATTTTAGAAATGAAGGACAGTTGGGAGAAATATCTACCACTGGTTGAATTTGCTTATAATAATAGTTATCAGTCAAGTATACAAATGGCACCGTATGAAGCATTATATGGGCGTAAATGTAGAACCCCTTTATATTGGACTGAACTCGGTGAGAATCGGATTCATGGAGTCGACCTGGTGAAAGAAACTGAAGAAAAGGTGAAAATAATCCGTGATTGCCTAAAAGCTGCCTCAGATCGGCAAAAGTCGTATGCGGATTTAAAGAGAAAAGAAATTGAGTTTCAAGTGGGTGATAAAGTGTTCTTGAAAGTATCCCCATGGAAGAAGATTCTGAGATTTGATCGTAAAGGCAAACTAAGTCCACGTTTTATTGGACCATATGAAGTTACCGAGAGAGTTGGCCCTGTAGCATATCGGTTAGCTTTACCGCCAGAGTTGGAAAAGATACATAATGTATTTCATGTGTCGATGTTGCGACGTTATCATTCGGATCCTTCACATATAGTTTCCCCTACAGAGATTGAGGTTCGACCAGATATGACTTATGAAGAAGAACCCATAAAGATTTTGGCTCGGGAGGTCAAACAGTTAAGAAATAAAAGTGTAGCCTTAGTGAAAGTGTTGTGGCAAAAACATGGAATGGAAGAGGCTACGTGGGAACCGGAGGAAATTATGAGGAAACAGTACCCAAACCTCTTTCCGGTAAGATTTTCGGGGACGAAAATCCCTAAGGGGGGAGAGTTGTAACAGCCCGATTCTGGCCTAGTCGGAATAGTGGTTTCGGGACCACAAATCCGACGAGGGAAAATATGGTTATTATTATATTTTTATGATCTACAATTTCACGGAAAGTTTTCGTAAAAATTTCGTTCGAAAATTTCGACGTTTGGGCACTCAATTTAGTCAAAAGGACTAAATTGTAAATAGTGCAAAAGTTGAGTTCTATATGTAGAAGTATCTAATTGATATGAAATTTTAAATTGGAGGTCTTTATGTGGTAATTAGACCATTAGTTAGTTGATGGACAAAAATAGACATAAGAAATGAGAGGAATAGATTTTTTTTAAGTGGGGGCATATTAGTCATTTGGTAATAAAAAAATAAAATGGGAAAAAGATGACAAAAATCATCATCTTCCTCATTAGTTGCTGCCGAAATTTGAAGGAAGCCATAGCTAAGGTTTCTTTGCTTTCTCAAGCTCATAGTAAGTGCATCCTAGCCCCGTTTTTAATGTTCTTCGCATTTTTGGAATCCTCGTAACTCGGTTTAGCTTATTCTAGCAATAATTCGTGTTAGGGCTCATATTTGGAAAAATACCCATAGGTGAAATGTGTTTATTTTGCTGTTTTATGGTGGAATATGAAGCTATAAATTATGTTAAACAACTTTTGCTAAGCAATTTTAAGCGAAAACGGGTAAATAGACATAATCGGTAAAAATAATTAATATTCAAAAGTATGTGTTGGAGTGGGAATTTGATGTTTCCATAGAAGGGAAAAATGTTCAGCATGTTATAAAACTTAAGAATAAGTGATGAAGTTTAATTTCCGAGCTTGGGGACAAAAGTGTAATTACGCAAAAGTTTGGGGGCAAAATTGTAATTTTTCAAAAAGTTGGGTGGTGGATTATTTTAATGAGTGTGAACATTAAATGAGTTAAATTTGCTATTATAGATCAAGAAAGACGTGAAGAGTATATCAAACGGGGAAAAGAAAAGATAGGGGAGTAAAGTGCAAAATTACGATATTTTGCACCGAGGTAAGTAAACACGTGACTTAATGTATTATTTTGATATTATTTGATATATGTTGAGATTTATTTGGAATTAAAATAAATGTTTGGCCATATCCTAAAAATGTTGTTAAATCGGGAAAGGTGGTAAAGGGTTGCAATATATGGTTTATGGGTTGAACACTCGGAATAAGCCGGAGTATGTTGTATATAAAGGGCTTGCTGTGTGCTGATTCCCCGATTCATTGGTGGTGCTATGTGCGTGATCCACCATATCTTTGAAATGTGAAAAGGGGGTTGCTATGTGCTGATTCCCCCGAGGGGTTGCTAAGTGCTGATTCCCCGGTTCATTGGTGGTGCTAAGTGCGATATCCACCATATCTTTGAAATGTGAAAGGGGGTTGCTATGTGCTGATTCCCCCGAGGGGTTGCTAAGTGCTGATTCCCCGATTCAGCGGTGGTGCTAAGTGCGAGATCCACCAATAACGGTTAACATTCCAAGTGTTCAACGAAAAAGTGTGGAAGATGAATATTTCCATATGGTGGAAAATTTTATGGGGTAAATATTGAGTTGAATACTAAATCGACCCATGTATGAGATGGGAGAAAATATCAAAAACGCAAAAGGAACGATTTAATTATAAACTGTGTTGAACAACAGTAGTTGGGTAACTTTGAAAAATCACCATAAATGGTGAAAAATGAATGGGAAGCTGAATAATATATGAAATTGAAGCTGAATGTGTCTATTTTCATATGAAAGAAATAGAATAAGCAAAAGAGTTGTATTTTTGGAGATATCTGAATTTTACTGAAACAGGGCTGGATTGATTTCGAGATCCCCTGTTCTAATTTTGGAAAATTACCAAAAATTGTAAAAAAATAATTATGGCATGAAATTTATATCCCTGGAATCCTTATTGAGTCTATTTTTATTAGAAACAAGAAAAACCATTTTTCAAATTTTGTACAGAGAGTTAAGTAAATTTTAGTGAGGAAGGGTCAGAACCGTTGGGCAGTGAAACAGGGGAAGGTTTAATGAATAAACTGTACTAATTGGCTGGGTTAAAAATTATGAAATTTTTATGGTGAAATGGTAAATGAGTCTAGTTTCAGGGAAAATTTACGAAACTCAATTTGGAGCCCTGTAGCTCCAGATAAAAATAAATTAGCGACTATGACGCAGAAAAACAGCTTGCTGGAAATTGCCTAAACAATAAAGTTATTCATGAATAAGTTTATATTTTGGTGTAGTTATGGGAGTAATTACTTATTTATCATGTGTTTACTTACTAAGCTATATGCTTACTCGATTTTATTTTTCTCTTGGTTATAGTGACTTCCAACAACTCGGAAATTGGAACGAAGTCAGACAATCATCTACACTATCCTTCACATTTGGGGTATTTTACTACTAGTGTTCCGAAATTTTATGGCATGTATAGACACTTTATGTAATGTGGGATCATCATGTAAATATATGTTATGGTTCCCTTTTAAATGTAGTGTTTATTAATAGTTAAACTATATGTGTGTTTATACAAATGAAATTGGTTGGTATATGGGAATGTGTTCTAAATTTGCAGGAGGTTTAAGCAAAAATAAGTAGGAATGCTGTCGAAAATTTTTAAAAATTTAGTAATACCTCATACTCTGTTCCGGTAAGGAATATGGGTAAGGGGTGTTACACCAAAATTTTCATTTTATTCAATTTAGTCCCTAAACTCAGGATAAGCTTAACTTCTGATTTCTAGCTTCGAATTAAAATATGATTTCATTTAATCTCATCAGGGACCTTATACTTTTTATTTCTAGCATAACTTTATATTAAGTTTTACAATTATTCAATTTGGTCCCTAATGTAACAAAGTTAAAAATAAGCTAAATTAACTTTACAATCTAGTCTTTTTCATAATCTAAGCTTAAAATCTATCAATTTCAAGCCTAATTCTTCAAAAATTAAAAAAGGTAACTTTCTAAAACCTTAACAGTTTTACAGTTTGGTACATGGGCTAGCTAAATCAAGCTCTCATAACCTCAAATTCATAAAAATTACAAGAAAAAGACTTGAATTACATACCAATTTAATGGACGAATGGAAAAGAATAATTTTAGGGTTTTCTTCTTTAACTTTTGGCTATGAGAGATAAAGCTTAATGAGAATGATGACAAAAGGCCACTAACTTTTAATTTATACTCAGATTAATTGCTAATTAAGTTAGTTTAAATTATTAAACTATGGTTTAATTAGTCGAATTATTTATTAAACATATTAAAGGGCTAATGTCATCATCCACCACTAACACCCTATGAAAAATGGTTTAATTACCATATTGGTCCTTTGGCTATTTGCTATTTAAAGCCTCAAGCCTTTGGTAAATTAAAAACTTATAGTGATTGGACTTTACGGATTTAGTCCCTAAGTCGTAATTAACTATTAATTAGACAAAGTTTCTTGAAAATTTTTTATCTAATAATATATTATACATGTAAATATTAATATTTACAGACTCAATTTATAGAAATGGAGTTCCAAAATTGCACTTTCTGATACCATTGAAAATCGTGTCGTTACACATTGATTGTATGTTCCACTTTGATTACCTCCCCATTTAAGATTAGGGTGATCTTGCCACCCCGGATTATATGTATTAGAATAGGAATTACCACCTCTATTTTTTAATTATTTAACCTCCTCATATTGGTTTTGTAACAACTTGTTTCTAGTGAAATCGGAACAGTGGTTTCGGGACCACAAATTCGAGGTTTGAAGAAAATTTATTTTAATGTTATTTTATGGTATAAAGTATTATAAATATATCGTATAAAAATTTCGTTAAGAAATTTTACCGTTTACATGCCTAACTTGATAAAAAGGACTAAATTGCATAAAGTGTGAAAATTAAATTCTAGTAGCTAAAGGTATCAAATAGACATGGAATTTTAAATTGGAGGTCCTTATAACAAATAGACCATTTAGAGGAGTTAGTGGATAAGTATGATTATTCATCATTGGAAATTAAAGAAAATATTAAGGTTAATTTTGGAAATTAAAGATTTAAAGCAATATTAAATAAAAGAAAAAAAAATCTATTTTCATCATCTTTCATCAAAAAACATGGAAACCCTAGCCATGGAAGCTTGAGTTTTAGCAAGCTTATTTTTCTCATTTGGGTAAGTATTCTTGTCCCGTTTTTAATGATTTTTATGCTTTTGAGATCGTAATAACTTAATCTAGCTATCTCGGGGATTAATTTGCAAAACCATTAAAGTATTATGGCTTTTCTGTGGATGAGTATAGTTGAATTTTGAAGTTTTATGATAGAAAATGAAAGGTTGTTGTTAGATAAACTACTTTTATAGAGAGAATTTTGATGAAATTATCAATTAGGGACTAAATTGAAAAGATGAAAAATTTATGAAAAATTTTGAATTTTTTGAAATACAGGGGCTGCTACTTATATGTATGAAAATTTGCTAGGTTTGAATAAGGATTAAATTGTATGAATTTCATTTTTTGAGCCTAGAGACTAAATTGTAATAAATTAAAAGTATAAGGGAAAAATAGTAAATTTTCCAAAGATGTGTGTTGTATTAAATTGAATATGAATTATATTAAATTGAGTTAAATTCATTCGTATAGTTCCGGATAGACCTAATACGGAGTTAGATCAATGCAAAGAAAAAGTATCAAATTAGTAGTCTACATATCTATAAACATTAGTCAAGATAAGTTCGTGTAACTAAATTGTATATTTAAATGTTTTAAACTGAATATTGTTGTGTGTGATTTGTACAAATTGCCATGTATAATTATGATCACATATCCAATAATTATCAAGTCCAATTTGAACCTTAGAAATTCGAAGGATACAAATGACATGTCATTAGGGTTCCCGATTTGATTGTGATCCTGTATGTGTTGTGGACACACCATAGCTCTCTTGAGGTTCTCGATATTTGGCTCGCAAGAGCTTCCCGATTTACAACTCACATGAGCTTCCTGTTATATGACTCGGAAGAGCTTCCCATTTACATGCTTGTATAAGCATACAAGTACATGAATTGAAGGATTACAGATTTGTACACTTAATGTGTACTACCCGTGTATCCAACAATATTTTAAATGGTTCAACGGGCAAAGTTATGATATGAAACAATATGAGTTCCAAATGAACAATTATATGTATATACTTGAATTACATGGAAATGATATTACATGATATATTGAAATATGAAATGGATGATACATGTATGTGAATCTTACCTAGTGATTATGTACATCCATGTTTATTGGTTATGGAAAGTGTTACATGGCTAACATGTTGAGGATATCAGGCTTTTGACCAAATTGGTTTGGTTATATTAGCATGCTTACCTTAAATGTGATTAAATGGTAAGTAAATTTCCTTGTTATACGAACTTACTAAGCTTAAATGCTTACTTTGTGTTGTTTTCCATGTTTTATAGTAATTCGAAAACTCTTTTTGGTTGGAAACTGGTTGGAGCAACATCACACTATCCATCGGCCTTTTCGGTATGATTAGTAAATTAATTTTGGTTATAATGGCATGTATAGGTTAATTTAGTCATTGATGGCATATAAATGTTTTGTTGGAACTAGTCGTTTGAATGACTTGTGATAGACATATTTTTATATGTATATAAGTAGCCTTATCATGTTTGGTGTATGTTTGGAATGGCTGAATGATGGAAAATTATAGGTATATTGAGACTTGGTTTGTTTGGTAGCTTTGGTAAAAATATGCATACATGTGTATTTGGTCAATCAGGTGAGTATAGATACTTGGATATATGTGATGATATTTTATGTTTAAGTATTGATTTGGGCTTGATTTGAATGTCTTGTTATGGCTTGTTGATGTTCAAAAATGTTGATTTAGGTTGATGACAAATTGGGTGAGAAATATGGCTAGAAAAATAGTCTATTTTTGTCCACACCGGCAAATACACGGGTATGTGTCTCAACCATGTGTGACACATGGTCAAGTAACACGACCGTGTGTTCTCTATATCTTTCATTTGTACAAAAAAGAATTCTCGCATGGCCTAGCACACCAGCGTGTGGCGTGGCCGTGTGACCCAAGTCAAAGAGCTCACAAGTTTGGACACGGGCTGGGACACGGACGTGTGCCACTATTTCGAATGCCTACACGGCCTGGCTACACGGGCGTGTGTCCCCTGCACCTTTGAAAAATTTTGATGTTTTCTGAAAAATTCTTTGAGTAACCGATTTAGTCCTGAATTTTTCCAAATTGTATTTTGAGCTTTGAGGGCTCGCATAAGGGATAATATAATTGATTTTGATTGGTTTCTGATATGAATGCTAAATGATATGAAATATCTGTTAATTAATCTGTAAATTTTGGTAATGCTCCGTAACCCTAGTTCGACAATAGATATGGATTAGGGGTGTTACAAAAGTCATGAAAATTATTGGTACCACTGAAAAAGTATAAGTAATTTTACCCTAAGTATCGATACTCGTGATATAGTATCGGTACCAATTTACGATTCTGACTTCCTGCACATTTCAAATCATAGAGGTATCATTTTTGGAACAAGAATATCAATACTAGTGCTCCAGACCAGAAAATTACAACAGTTCAAAGCATGCAGACCATTCCAATTCAAGTCTAATCAATATGCATTTTCTACCATATCAAATAAACTTCAAAACATCCATAATAACAATTTCAAACATCAAAATTTAGTCCAAGTAATAATCAACATATTACGAAACAAATCTCATAATCCTAAGAACGAATAGACTATGGAAGCATCCAAAAACATAAAGACAAATACCAATAAAAGTCTACCACATTGCCTTATTCCCAAAATGTAAACAAATAAAAATAACACATATGGGAAAACGGATCTCCAACACACCACATAAACTTATAAAGTCAAATATGTCCCAAAAATGAAGCATAAAGCTACCACTCTCCTTATTTCCCTTCACATGTCCCGTTGAATGGACCTTTGTTTACATTCCCTTATCCCTCCAATATGTCCAAGGGCCTCAACGCCCAAAATCACTGTAAATATAGGTGAGTACTCACAATCTTATGAAATGCCAACTATATCCAATGGTTTCAAAACCAAAAGGCCAAAATATCTGAAGTCGAACACATATATCTTACTGATTATCTGTGCACTATTACTGTATATTTGCATTTTTAGCAAAACACTGTCACTAACATTTAACATATACATAACCACATATCACATATCACATGTTATAACATCTCATCTCAATTTGCATATTCACAAACACATAAGCACATAGTTCACAAGATAACATAGGTACGAGAAAGCTTACACTCAGAATTTAGAGTAGGGGTTTAAGCTACTAATAAATTCTCAAATAACGCATTCAATCATGTCCACAAGCAATTATTCCAAACACTCATTTATTATGCTTTCGCTGAAAGCTCGAATTAACTTTTCCTTGCCTTTATCTCTATTCGTAGAAGTTCCTTTTGATTCCAATGCTTCAAAAAAGTAAATCACACAACAACACAATCAACATTCAACCAAAGACTCACATCAAACAATCCAAAAACACAAGTCTAAGCTAGGTTCTCTTTTGACCGAAACCTTCGACATAAGAAACTTAAAATTCAAATATCTCGATCTATACTTAATATTTTTGCCTAAAACCAATTTAATTCATTTTATAATTCACCTATGACTAATTCCCAACCTTTAAACTACAATAAAATACTCAATTTATGGTATCGACTTTTTCGACATATTTTTGGCTATTTTTTGAAAAAATCATTAAAATGTTAGAAATCTTTAATGAAAATTTAATGTAAGTTCAAAAACCTTCTAATCATGTTAAAACAAGGTTAAAAACACTTTGAAACCACGTTTTTACCCAAAATTTCGAAATCCACCATTAATGAGCCTATTGTCGACTTTTATTCAAAACATGCGATTTAATGGATAAAAAATTTGTTTTAAAAACTAAATAACATTTGAAACTATTTAGGAGTTGAATAGTTATCTTAGATGAAAAAAACTGAGTGTTTGATCGAAAACCTGAAGAACCCAAAAGCTTGACAATGGAGAAATCAATGGAGTTCTTGAGTGTTTTTCTTAACTTCTATGGAGGTTATGACTAGGAGGACGATAGAAATTAAGGGAATAGAGTTTAGGAATCAAAATTGGGTGATTAGGGTTTTAAAGGAGCAATGGACGGCAACACAAGGAAATGGAGAAAAGTTTACATGAAAATAAAATTATAAATGAGGAGTTTTCTAAAAATCAAAGTAAAAAACATTACCGATAAACCATATCGCAAAATTCTGAACACTCTAAGGCTACAATCCCTAAAATACCCTTAAAACTCCTAGGCCCTATTTTAGGGTGTTACAATATTGGCATGTATAGTGCATCATCGGATAAACGAAGCAAATATACTGGCACGTAAGTGCATCATCGGATGTATTAAAGAAAATATATTAGCACGTAAATGCATCATTGGGTAAACCAAAGCAATTATACTGGCACAAATAGTGCATCACCGGATATAATGGAGAAAATATATTAGCACGTAATTGCATCATTAGGTAAACTGAAGCAATTATGCTATCACAAATAGCACATCATTGGGCAAGCCAAAGCAATTGTTCTAGCACATGTAGTGCATCATTAGATAAACTGAAGTATAACTTGTACATTTAATAGGTAACCAATTTCCAATTCCATTCCAAATTCAATTCACATTCTATCAATCTCAATTTTATCATCAATTTATCATTTGAATATTGTATACAACAATTCCCAACTCAATTTCGTATATTAGGGAAATTATACAACTTTCTATTTTATTTGATTTAATCCACTATCTCAATATACCATATCAATCATCCCAACTTAATGCATACAAGCATTATATACTTACCTCATGAATAACTCATACAAGTTAACAAGAACAAACAATAATTAAATTGAATTGAATTATAGAAATACATATCGAAATTTTGACCTATTCGTTGACGACTTTAACTTTTCCTTTCCCTCTCGAGGAATTTGGGTTGACGTTAGCTATGAATTAACATAAATATTCAACCAAATTCACTATCAATTTTCATTTTATACAAATTTTGTATTTTATTCAATTTAGCCCTTAAAACCGGGACTAACATAACTTTCAATTTAAGACTCCAAATTGCAATCTGATTTCACTATACTCCATTACGGACTTCCTATTTCTTATCTCTATAGTCAATTTTACAAATTATTCAATTTGGTCCCTAACGTACAAAATTATCAATTAACGTCATAATCTAATCCTTTTTCACCTCTAAGCTTAAACTCTATCAATTTAACACCTAAAACTTTAAGGAATCATCAATGGTCAATGGTAACTTCTTAAAATTTTAACAGTTTAACAAATTGAGACATGGGTTAGCTAGATTAAGCTCCTACGATCTCAAAAACATAAAATTTACAAGAAAAGAACTAAATTACACTAATCAATTGATGTTTGAAACTTAGAGCTCTTGGTTGATTCTTTGGCTTCTTCCTTTGCATGAATTGATGCTTGGAAGGATGAGAAATATAATGTCTTTCTCTTTCTTTCCATTACCATATCTTTATTTTAACTAAATTATATATTTTAATTTAATTTAATTTTTTCTAATATTTCAACAATTAAACTTACCTACCCATCTACTTAATTTATTAAGTGTTATAAATTCCACCTTAGTCCATTCTAATTAAGAATTCTCGAGCAATTGAACTTTTACTATTTTTACAAATTTAGTCTTTGTACATTAATTAATCACTGATTCAACCAAATTACCTATCTAAAATTCAATTCACCAATAATGTAACTCCGTAAATATTTAATAAATATATTTACGAACATTATTTACAGAAATAGGGTTCCGAAACCACATTTTCTAACACCACTAAATTTTGGATCATTGCAGGTTCCTTGAATGACTACCCCATGTCATGTTTTCACTACTACCATTAATGTAACTACTGGTATTGATCAAAATTTAGAGGTTTGTTTGAATTACTCTCTAAATGGTTAAGCCTCTCGAGGATCTATTAGTATTTATCTTTCCCGTTGATTACATTCATAATCAGGGGGTCTAGGTTTATATGTGAACCTGTCCACTGGCCACATATATGGATTCATCACCATATTCTCTATCAGTTGGCAACCCTCAGCATAAGTTTTGGACATGAATGCCCTTGTAGATGCTCTGTCTAAGCTCGAGCTCATATTTTCATCCAATCCATTATAGAAAGTCTGCAATTGTAGCCAATTTTGAAGACCATGGTAAAGGCACTTATGCAACAATAGCTTAAAACGTTCTCATGCCTCGTATAGTGTTTCCTCTTCAAGTTGTTAAAAGTTTGTAATATCCATTCTCATCTTCATCACCTGGCTTGGTGGAAAATATTTCACCAAAAATCAATTAACAAGTTCCTATCAAGTTGATATTGACTCTACAACCTATGAATCTAACCATATAAAAGCTCCATCACATAATGAAAAGGGGAAAAGCCAAAGACAAATAACATCATCGGGTACCTATTATATTTAAATGTGTCACAAAGGGTTAGAAATTACTTAAAGTGCTGGTTTGGGTATTCATTCATCGATCTTCGATATTGTAAATTGGTCTGGATCATCTGAATCATGGTCGGTTTAATCTCAAAATTATCAGCGTTGATCGTCAGCCTATTGATACTACCTTGCACAACATCCAAGTTGGGCATAACATAGTCCTATAATGTATGGTTGCGTTCTTCCATCTGCCTTCTAATTGCGGAATTTGCTCTTCTAGTAGTGGAATATGATTTTGTTGCTCCCAAACAGTGGATTTTCCTGTAGTGGATCAATGTGTAGTGGCTCTTCCCTCGGAATTATTCTCTTTCTAGTGTTGTGTGGTGTTCTTTCAGGTTCAAGATCGGGCAGAATCATCTCGTTCCTACTTTGAGTCATACAATGCACAACCAAGACCTACTTATCTTACTAAGCATGCACTGACTAAGCATGCACTGACTACTACTAAATCAATTTTAAGCACCAAAACCTCATTGACAACGACGTTGATAACTTGACCACGCTGATGCGTATGCACCGAAGCTATGTAAATAATTCAAATAACATATATGGAATTGCATTTTACTACAAGTATATAGGTCAAATTGTAATATAGTTTTAGATTTACAGCAAAATACGAAAGTATTCCGAGGATCGTACTGAAAGGAGGTATGAATAAATTTGAATTAAACAGTAACAACGAACATGCAAAGTTAAGTCTAACTAGCTACTTCCCTAATTATTATAGTATGACTAAACATAAATTGAGAGTGTAAAACTAACTACTACTTGAATGGATCTAATTGAAAAAATAGTAAAAATGGAAAAAAAAATTTATTAAGAATGACAAACAGGAGTTGACAAATTCAATGTTTGTAATTAATCTAGACTTAGTGATTTTTATTGATTATTTCTTAATTAGTTCAATTAATACCTTTCAGCCTATAATCTTACCAATCTTGCAATTTAGTCTACTTATATTTCGACCTAATGGATCGAAAAGGGACAATTGAATTGGTTTCGAGTAAAATCTCTTTTCGGTCTCATTTCCCTAAATTTCTACCTAGAGTCATCAATTCTAGTTTTTTAAGTTGATCCAATTTAATCCAATGAATCTGTATAAACCCTAAGTTAGATTAACTATTCCCACATCAATTAACCAACTTCCCTAAGGTTTTAGTTACAACCCATTCTAATTATCCCAAACCCATTTATTTTTTAAAGCATTAATGAAGTTAATGATAAGAAAGAACATGGTTTAAATATGCTTAGTAATCCAAAGACTTCTAATTATGGAGATCGTGTTGAACAGCAACCAAAATTCTTTCAACAGAAATGTTCAATCACTCTTACGATTTATGAATCCGCAACAAACGAAGTATGAAAAGTAAATATGAAAAAAATAAAGAACAAAATTATAAAAACTTAATTTACCAGAGAACGAAAATTGAAATAACAAAGTTTTAAAGTAAATCCTACAAACTATCTACTAAGCTAATATGAATCGTAAAAAACCCTCCCTTAATTGTGTTTTTTAGTTCCCATTTATAGAACTAATGATCTTTGACCTAATTGGGATGACTCTGCCCTAAATTATGAGTATAAAGTTGATTATGCGGATAGAAACACCCTTGCAGATTTTAAATCAGTCGAGCCTCAATTTTGTGACATCACAGGTCCAATGTCATGACATTCCAAGCAGTTTGCTCGAGTATTTGAAGAGGGTCTTGGTTGTTGCTACTTTTCTTCTAAATGTCGCGACTTTGTTGCAACCTTGTGATTGACTTCCATCTTTGGCTATTGTCGTGGATGTCGCGACTTCATCTATCGAATGTTGCGACCTTAGCCACAGTCTACTGGCATTATTGATGTTGCTCGAAAATTCTTCTAAGTGTGTGTGCAACTTCAATGTTGCAACATTCTAGGCATCCCATAACTCCTTTGCTAATTGGTTCAAATTGTGTCTTGCACCACTATATCAACTTGTTAGAACTTCAGTAGGCTCGAGTTGGCCTAATTGGTAGATAAGCATCATAAAAAGGCTTGTTTTATTCAATTAAGTATAACATAAAATTTAGAAACTATGAAAATAGCATAAAAATGCTCAATTACAAGCTCCTTAAGTATAAAAAGAACCTAATTTACGATATTAAGTTATGGCAAATCAACTTCATAACTAAAATAATTCTTAATTAATAGACGAAGGGTTGTAACTTAGTTATATATGTTCAATCGGTTCTTCCACTAACTCAACACAAATTTGTTTGGATTGCTTATTAGAATCAATGTGATAAATGTATGAAAACAACGAAAGAGAAATAAATTTCATGAATTACTATCCACAGTTAATGAATTTTCTTGTAGGAAATAAAAGATAACTTATAAATGAATTTAATTTCTTTATATTTTCATTTAATTTTATTGTAATTAAATAATTGGGTTCAATATGAAAAATTAAATTAGTCATCGCCGTTTTATTAAACATGAAAACTAAATTATTTACTCATTGTTTGTAGTAGGATAAAGTCATCATGACTTTGATGGAATTGAAATTGAGCTGAAAAAATGAATTAATTGAATTAATTTTGATTAATAATATTTTGAGAATAAAAAATGTTTATTAGATTGGATAATTATATGAGTTTGTTTTAATTTAAATAAAATTGAACTAAATATATAATTATACCCAATACATAAAAGACCCATTAGGTCTTATACAATATTGGTTGGATGGCACACTAGGTGTGGGAACACAATGTTTGCCACCCACAACATAGAGTTCTAAGGAGACTCTGGGTTTTCTACTAAAATATCTTCTTCTTCTTTTTCTTCTTTTTTCTTTTCTTCTGTTTTAGTAGAACTATTATGATACTTCCTACAATGGGATAGCCAAAAATACACACCGTTCATACGTGGATACTTTGCCGAAATTTAAAAAAAAAATTATTTAGTCTAGAATAAATTATATTTTTTGGGATTACATGTGATTTAAATTTCAATTTTGGTTTCTTATAGAAAAAGTGAACTTTCCTTATTGGAAAGTTTTGGTTTTCATTCTATGTTCAGTTTTAGATAATAGCATACTTTCTTAGAAATTGATGGTTTGCAAATAGCAGTGAAGATCATT
Source organism: Gossypium hirsutum (assembly GCF_007990345.1). NCBI lineage: Eukaryota > Viridiplantae > Streptophyta > Magnoliopsida > Malvales > Malvaceae > Gossypium > Gossypium hirsutum. Next base: position 2,223,149 of record NC_053432.1, on the reverse strand, counting down.
CACTGAAAGTTAGGATTCGTCAAAACTTCCTAGCTCGAAAATACAAATGCTAAATTTGATAAAATTTATTACCATAATTAATAAAACAAAATTTTGAATTTAAAAAAAAAATTTAATTTTTACAATGCAACAAAACACTTTTCATAAACCATTTTTTGGAAAAATTTCCAGTGTTAGTGACCTTCACTCCCATATGGACAAAGCGAAAGTTTTCAAAAAACCCAAATGCCACCTGCAAATCTTTTCACTTCCACTCTATTTGAGACATGACCGAATCAATTATTGTAGGACTGATACGTGTCTCCAAAAACGCAAAAATATCAATACCAAACTCTTTGTAGATTATGGGATTCATCTAATCAACACTTACAGTCAGCTGAAAAAAGAGCTTGCATGTTATCCTTTTGAGCTTCATTTTCATCAATGGCCACATCAGTGATTAGGATTGTAGTTTTCATCAATGGTTTGGTTCTAGTGATGTCTTAGCCTTCGTACCCGATTGAAGCTGTAACTACCCAACATCCTTTTGAGCCTGCCCCACTACAAACCGGACTATTCCTTTCCAAATTTTTTTAAGCCCACCACTCACAATACTTACCCTTCATTTTCACCCCATTTATTATAGACCCACTAGAGTTGTTGTAAGACTGGCTCAACTTTAACCCACTAGCACATTTAAATCCTCACTCAAATTTCGAAAAAATAGAAATAAAATTTAAATTTCGAGTTATTTGAGTCAACTCGAATAATTAATTTAAATTTTAAATTTGAGTTGAATTTTAGAATTTGAATAATTCAAATAATGTATTTGTGCAAATACCCTTTGATTCATGTCAATTTTGAAAACAAGCAAATTAGTCTCTCTCAACAAAAGTTACAAAAAAAATAAATAAATGATTTTCAAGAATTCAAAATAATTTTTAAAATTTAAAATATTTATAAAAATTCAAAAATTTATTTTTTCAAAAAAATTTAAAACTATATTAAGAAAGTTAAAATTTTTAAATTGTTCTAAAATAATAATTTTGGGAAACTAAATAAATAAATTAATGATTTAAGTTTATCATATTAAAGTATTATTATTATTTAAAATTTTTTTAAATATATATGATTTTAAATTTATATGCTCTAAAATGGAGTTAGTTATACATATGATAACAATATTTTAATTTGATATGTTTATTTTTTTTAATTTAACTCGAATAATTTCACCCGATTCGGAGCGACTTGAATTTCATTTCACTCAACTCAATTCGAAAAAAATTCAAATCGAGTTTGGATGATAAAATAGGATTCGTCAACTCGATTAACACAAAATTTTTTCATTCAATTCGATCGAAAACCTCACCGCTACTTCCAACTACTATAGGTTTATCATAAGTTTTCATTTTAAGTACTGAAATTTAAAAAATTGTAAATCAGACACTATCATTAACAACCATTTTAATTTTAGATACCCAGCTTTAATAACTTTATATTATGGTCACTTATTTTATATTTTTATAAATTAATTTTTCTTTTCCTTTTTTATTAGAATTGATTTTATTTTATTTTTTTCAGAAAATCTTGAGGTTTTGTAGGAAATAACTTAGGTTTTTATCGGAAGAAACTTGGGTTTTTATAAAAAAACTTAATTTTATCCTTTTAATTTCTTTTATCTTTTTATTTTTAAGAATTAATTTTAACTTTTTTCAGTAAAACAGAAAATTATGAGATTTTACAAGTAATTATATGGGTTTTTATCTGAAAAATCAATTTTTCATTTTAATAACTTTTATTTTTTTTTCGTTTTTAGAATTAATTTAAATTTTTCCTAGTAAAAAGAAAACTTTGGGTTTTAAAAAAGAATTACTAGGGTTTTTCCATTTTATATTCTTAGTTTTCTTAACTTTTTTTCTTTTCTAAAATTATTTTTTAGTTTTTTCAGAAAAAGATTGAATTTTTATAAATAAATTATTAAAAAAAACTTGGGTTTTTGAAAAGAATAAAATTAAAATGTAAGTGAGTGAAAAAAATTAAAAATAAAAAATAAAAACTGGTTTAAGATTTCCATTGGGGTGCTAAAAAGACTTGTACACTACAGAAGCACTTTCAAGAAATGCTCATCCAACCAAACATAAAAGATAGGGAGGAACAGCTTTTGCTTTTGGCTTTGGCTTTGACTTTGACTTTGGAGAGTTGATTGAAACTACTTTAAATTGATTGATTGAAACTATAAACCGTTTTCACATGTTTTGTCTATTAATTTTGTATCGAATAGGTGCACTTTAATTGCAGGTCTACGGTTTTGCCTATTCAAGTTTCTTATCAATTTGAATTTTTAATATTTTTGTATTAATGTTTTGTCAAATAATAAAATAGATGAGTTGAACTTAGAAGCCAAATGAAATGAAAGAAAGTAGATAGAATAATGTACAATTTTCCATAAAAACAACATTACTTTTGTATAGATCGTTCATCAAAGATAAATGAAAAGTGTTATACTTATTGAAGCAAGTGAAATATCAAACGGGGAAAAGACAAAAGCAATATGAGATAGATATTGTTAGGAGGGGCAGCTATAAACCATAAAATGGACATGAAAAGTACTAATATGGGATAAGAGGTTGACAATAATATTTTTGTGATCTTTATATTAAGAAGATAAGTAATGGCAATAGGCTTAGTACTCATTTCAAAAGAGAAAGATGGCTAAGAATTGTTGTCAAATTTAAGAATGAAACGAGCATGGCTATACACAAAAACAATTTTAAAAAGGTGGGACTTTATTGAAAAAAGAGTAGAAGGCATGGAAAAAGCTTAAAGGGAAAAGTACTGGTTTAGGGTGGAATCCTATAAATGGAACGATTGATGCCTTAGAAGACTAGTTGGATAGTAAGCTAAAGGTACGTTACTTTTTTGTATAAATATTATTTCTCTTAATTACAAGGTCCTTAATTTGTAATAAACTATTTTTGTATATTTAAGTTGTCCCCGAAGCTGATAGATTTAGAGTTGCAAACATTGATCTTGAATTAGAAGGAAAGTTGGACCAAATGTTCATGGGGATAGTTTCAACTGGTGACAAAGCATGGACACATTTTTTAGGTATACTCCCAAGCGATTTATTTGAGGATGAAGAAAATGAAGAAGGAAATTCAATTGATGATGTTCACATGCCAACTTAAGTAGGATTTGACATAGATAAAGAGAACCAAACTCTTGATAAGCCACTTGAGCCTAAACAACATGTTATAGGTCAACATCAAAAAAGAAAATCGATTGAGGTAAGATATTCTCATGTTAAAACTAGTAAAAAAAATCCTCGAAGGTAGGAGGGGTTGCACAGTTATCTAGCCAAACTGATAAACTATGCAATGCTACTGACAATATGAGTCAAGCTAAATCTAACCTGACTCCTATTAATGATCCATATGGCATACCAAGCTATCAAAGTGCTTCATAGCTTGTCAGAGGAAGTTTCAGAAGCTAGTTCACTATACTTTTTCTCGCAAAGTTAATGGTCAATAAGCAAATTGTATTTTTATCCATATCTCCTAAGATTAGAGTTTGGTAGCTTAAGAGTGATAAGGAGGAGAGTTCTAAATTTGCTAACCTTTTTAAGCCATAAGGTATGCGTTATCAAATTTCTCTAGGTTTCTTTTATTTTTAATTGTTATGTTTGGATATTAGTTTGCATTGAACACTTTTAAGTGCCACAAAGTTTGACGATGTTTGACAATTTATGTATGTTTGCTTACTTTGTTTTCGTTCATACAATGGTGAATGTTTATTATCTCTTTTCTACAAGTTGTGACAATGGTGAATGTACTTTCATAGGGAATGAATATGAATAGTAGTGACAGCAATTACAATGGTGATGGAAGTGATGGTGAAAAAGGAGCGAGATTGTCCAACGTGTGAAAAATTTTAATAGGTTGTTTAGTGTTGCAATGTTTGCTTTTTAGTCATACCATGAGAAATATTTATTTAAACAATCATGAAAGAATTCGAAACAATCAAGTGATGCATGGGTTCAAGAGGTTCTTAATGGTTATGAGTCTCACTGCATGATTAATTTTAAGATGTCTTCAACCATATTTAGAGGCTTGTTGAGAGTTTTGGAAACACGATACAATTTGCAAAGTCCAAGAAATATTTCTTCTCATGAAATGTTGGGTATCTCTTTCCATATGTTGGGTGTTGGTGCAAAAGTTTCTCAATATCGAGAGAAGTTTCAAAGGTCTGAATTGACAATAAGTCAAAACTTTGCAATTGTGCTTGAGAAAGTTTCAAAGTTGGTTATGGATATAATTGCACCAGATGATCGCACTCTTAGTTCAATACCTGAACAAATACGTAATGGTTCTAGATACATGCCACATTTTAAGGTAACATTTTCGGTGTATGATATTTTAATATACTTGTTATATTAAATATGCATTTCTACTAAATATTATTATTTATTTAGAATTGCATTGGTGCAATTAATGGTAAGCATATTGCAACGATTCCTCCACCAAATGAACAAATTCCTTACACTAGAAAAAAAAGGTGTCCCACCTCAAAATATTATGGTTGTATATGATTTCAATATGCGCTTCACATTTGTAGAGGCTGGATGGAAAGGATTAGTGTATGACACTAGAATGTTCCTTGATGCAATTCAAGATTCAAGACTAAAATTTCTACACTCATTGAATGGTAATTTATTTATTTGTTTCATATATTTATTAATATAAAATATAAGTTCTTTAATTAATTGGTTATTATCTTATGACATAGGAAAATATTATTTTGTTGATTTTGAATATTCCCAATTTAAAGGTTTCACCGGACCATATAAAGGAGAACAATATCATTTACCTAATTTTCATAGAGGTAAATCCATATTTGGTAAAGAAGAAATATTCAATCATACGCATTTATTATTACGTAGTGTGATTAAGTGAACCTTTGGTGTACTTAAAAAAATGAACCATTTGGAGGCATATGTCAAAGTTTATAGTTTAGAAAATCAAAGGTCGATTGTTGTTGCTATAATAATAGTACACAATTTCATACGGAAAAATAGAGATCTACATGATGTGGATTTTATGGAATTTGAAACTAATGAGAGGGCATATGAGGATATTACATAACCAAAAGATATGGGTGATGAAAAAAGTGATAATGACAGTTAATTCAACAAATCATATGGTTGTGAAATGGAAGCTACAAGAGAAGTCAATGATTGTAATTTAATGAGTCCACTTTAACTTAGATGTATTATGATGTATTATTTTGTTAATATTTAAATTGAATAAACGCATGGATTTAATAGTAATTTGTAATTATCGAAGTAATAATAATTGTTATATTGCTAATAACTAATATATTATTTATATTCTTAAATAAAATTACTTAAATATCAATTAAATTATCCAATTTAATAGTAATTGTATTGTTGTGAACATTTTAAATTGTATTCATGGATGGAATTAATATTTATTGTTATTATATGGATTTTTTACTTTCTAGTATCATGATTATAATGAATATTTAATTTTCAATCGCAATTATTAACAATAATGCCAAATACTTGAAATTAACAAATTATGTTTTTTCACAACACATTTACTGAACACTTTTCAAAAGCATTTTTCTCAACCACAACTTTTTTAAAGCACTTTTAAACCATAACAGTAATGTCAAAATAACCCTTAGGCCTTGTTTTTTTATTGAATTTTAAATTAGTCAAAAATACTTTTGATTTCATAAGAAATGAAGATTTAGGTGAGTTTGAAATCAAAAGTGCTCTTTTTTTGATGAATAAAATCTTAAAAATATATATATAACATTAATTTAGTAACATAATGCATAAACTTGCTATCAAGCCGTAACTGATCAACAATCATTTCTGGAGGTTCTTGAAAAACTATTAGAGCATAAGGGAACGCTTTCATCTTCCCAACTAACGAATGTGCAGTTGCATTGACTTCTCTTGAAATCTTCTTAATGATCACCCTCCACTGTTTTCTACAAAACTCTTGAATCTTCGAGATTATGTCTATGTACAATTGCCCACAAGACCTGTCTAAGATGACTTCCACAGCTTATGCACTATCTATTTCAACCATAATATTAACCCAACTATTATCCCACACCAAATGAACTCTATCATAAATAGCCTAAAGTTCAGCTTGCACAATATTGCATTTGCTAATGTTTCTCCCAATTCCTCTACGCTATGAACCAAAAGTGCTTTTCAAAATGCTTTTAGACCCAACCTCAAAAACTAAAGAAAAAAAAATAGCTTTTAGCTTTTGACCTTTAGATATAAGATTGCCAAAACACCCTCATTTATTTCTTCCCAACCAATTAAAGTTTAATTGATTGTCTAATATTTATTTTACAATCCATAGCAACCGTCTTCTTTTAAGTTTTACCTTGACATTTAGCAATAAGCATGTAAATTAATAAGAAAATATTAATTTTCTCTAATATGGTTTATATGTTTAAATTAAACTTTACAAATAATTTATATTAATTGCTTAAAAAGTATTTAAATTTTATATTTCATGTATTAGTATATTAAATTATTTAAATATCATTTAACTTATTTTTTTACTTCTCAGCACCATGTCTAAAATAGATATTTTAACTTCCCACAACACTTCTTGATAGTAATGAGGAACACTTTAAATTAACAAATCACATTTTTTTCAAAGCACTTTTCTACTACAACAATAGTGGAGAACTAGCCCTAAAATTGGATGACTAAATAAGTATATAATAACTTTGAATTAACGAAAAGTGACACTAAAGTAAAAACCTATTTAAGTTGAGTGACTAAAATAAAAACGATTGTTAATGACGATGCCTAATTTGAATATATATTTTTTTAATTTTTGGTGCCTAAAATTAAACATTTTGTAGTATACCCTTTTCATTTAAATGAACGATAATGTTAAATCTTGAATCCTAAATTTTGGAATTAGTAAACATCCCGACCGTGTGTTCGGTCTTGACTATCTCCTGGGATTACAGACAACCACCATTCAGGATCTAAATGCTTTTGCCTCCTCCCATCTATCAAGCTCCACTGCAGCTGGTTTTTTTTCACTCTTCCTCCACATTGTTGTCATTAACTCCCCTAAGTTTTGAGGCAAACTTTTTTCATATGACCATATAATCTACACTCAGAGAAAACATTTGGCAAACCCTCATACTTAATTCTTTAAATTTTAGAAATTTGAGGGCCTCCAAAATCGATACTAATTATCGACCCCTAGACCCATCCTTTGTGTTATCATCTACTATGATAACCTAACCAATGATACCACTCACTGAAGTAGCAAACTCTTTTCATGCATCACCCCCGAAAAAGCCCAGAAGACGTATCCATACAACCACTTTATACGGTTAATCTTGTGAAGTTGAAAAGGTGACCAAGTTTAAACTATTAAGTATTGACCATAGATATCGAGGTCCCTCTAATAGCCTGGCACTTGAACTTGACCAAATAATAATCATTCTCCGAGTCCTTGAACCTGTTTCCATATATCATAAAGTTTACTGCACAACGCACTAAAACCAATCTTACGGATAAGAAACCTAATAATAATCGCTTTCGACATACTCTAATAAATCATAGCATGAATCTTTTTAGAAAATCTTATGCCTAGTATTCCATCAACTACCCTAATGATAACATCTCTATCTAGTACCTCAAAATCGTTGTCATTCTCCTCCTCCTCGTCGTCGTCATCACCATCACACTCTTCCTTTTCCCTCTCATTTGATATCCAACTAAGGAGTTTATCCTTTAAAGATATATGCTCCTCCATTAATCCGTTAACAACCATATCTCAGACATCTGTAGGATCACCTTCCCGTCATCTCACCTTCTTCATAGCCCTATCGACTCCCTTATCATTGATCCCCTCTTGCTAACTTGTTAATGTACTCAAAGGAGACTCTATTCTTTAAAATTATTATATTTATATTTACTAAGTTATTCTTACTAAGCCTTACAACGACTAGCTTACTAAGTCAGTCTTACGAGTGAATTAGGACTAAGTTATCAGGTTCAGGCACTCCTAATTTTGTAAGATGAGGACTCAGGCTAGTAAATGAATCTTTCCAATCACATCTTTAAGCTTGTATCAACTTTTCCAATTTGAAGTCACACACAAGCGTAGGGCTTCACGTATAACAACAACTTGCGCAAGTAAATCCTATGGGGCTCAGAAAAGTTGACATTGCCTTACTAGTCTCATCACGCAAAATACCTCCGACTCCTGTAGGTCTTGGCTAACTTATAGCGGAGCCATCTACATTAAGGTACTAGGGGCACAACCCACTTTCCAACATCCTTACATGCACTCTTGATGCACGACAACACAAAAGTGTTCATAAATTAAGAGATATCTTCAATGGGTATCCCATCCTTATGCCACTTCGCATATGCTTGCCAAGTCTAAATTTGAAGTTCTCACAAAGTTGGTTTTCAACCAAAACTTTATGATTAAAAATCACAATTAAATTTATTTAATCATATATTCCAATATCATGACTTTAACGAAATTAAAATTTAGTTGAAAAAATAATTTAATTGAATTAATTGATGTACTAAATTTGGTAAATTTTATAACCATAAATAATACAACAGAGGTTTGATTTTATGAAAATTTTTAAACTTCCGCTATCCATAATAAAATTTCTAACAAAATCAATACAATTACCTTTCCTATACCACAAGCATAAACTCATTTTTAAGAATATCATGATATGATCCCTCTAGTGATATCTTTCCACACAAAGGACACTCCAATAGGACAATTAGGTTGTGGATGCAAATTCATCAACCCATGGCCGTATTTTGTGGCGATAATGTCTCTCTCCAAAAACAAAGTCTCTCATCTCCAAACCTCCGAATCCATTTATTGAGAAGAGCATGATTTTTGAGATAATTACTAGTGATGCCAACAACTCCCATCTCTTCTGAAGCACGAAAATGAGTGACAATGAAAATTTTCTTAATCAAATGAATAAGCTATAAAGTAACATGAATTTTAATCATTTGATTAAATTTTTTCATATCAAGCAAAGGCACCCATTTGTGTTACATTAGATCTACAAATTAGAAACGAAATTATAGCCCAATTATCAACACAATCGGCATCAAGGTTAGCCTACGACAAATCTAGAGATGAATGTTATAGTGTCATTTTACAAAATAACAATTTTAAACCACAAAAGTTCAGGGTTTTTTTCCCACCCAATTAGCGATGAGGTTGCGGTGATAAGTGCCTTTTGACCTTAAATGGTGTACATTGCGTTTATATCAAACTACCAAAAAAATACCAATTCACATACGGTAAAAATACCACGGAGGACCTTGTATTAGGGATAAGATTGCAATTTGCCTCTACTCAAATGGGCAAATTAGTCCCTGGTCAGATAGTAAACTAATCATTCTATTAAAAATTTCATCTATTTCTATTGTTAAAAATTAGTCCCTACAGGTCAGGATGAGATACTGTAGCATGCCACGTGTCTCTGTTTACTTATTCTGTCAACCATATTGAGTTTAAATAGTAAAAATGGATGGAATTTTTAACAAAAAAATAAGTTTGCTCTTTAATCTAATGTACAAAGACAAATTTGTCCATTTTTTAAATAGAAAGGACAAAATATAATTCCGCACCTAGTACAGGAGCCTCTATGACACTTTTATCTACGCATTCACAAGTCGCCGGATCTAACTGAACTCATGATACTAGACTAACACCAAACACTCTTAAGGACTTCGGTAAGATGTTTGTCTTTAAAATTGGCACCTTTCATCTTTCTTTAATACCAAACGAAATGAATCATTCTCTAAAAACACAGTACCAAGATTTAACGACTTGACAACTGATAAAAAAACAGCCATTGGCATTTTCACCATTTCTATCCAGATTTCTAATCCAATCATTAAGTCAACCATGCTTCAGCGTTACAAGGTGATTTCTCACATTGAATCAGAAACCATGACAGCTCTACAGTCCTATACCCTTTACTACCATTTACAGAGGAACAAAGAAGGTGAAAGAGAATACCTAGCACCGGGCATTGAGCTTAATGGCAAGGAGTGTTTTTGTTTGTCAATGTAACTTCATGTGTCAGTCACCCTGAAGTTTCATTCATTGCCTCTTTGCTAATGTTTTCCTTAATCCCTTGATAATCTTTCCAAACCACATTAAGTTCATAACTGATAGGATAAAAGGCACGACAAATATTAACAGTAGCCCATAGCTGTGCACCAGCTTAACCTGTTTTGTGGAGAAAGTAACGATGAAACAATTGTAGGATAATAAATTGACATTTAAATGACAATCCAGGAACACTTTTACCTGATCAAAGTGCAAGTAAACGTGATAAAATAGGTACATAAACAGGAGTATTCTAGCAACCTGCCAAAAACAGCAAAAGGTAGTGCATTAAATGTAAAAAACTTTCTATTGACTAAGAAAATGTAAAAAGCTTTCTAAAAATGATTATTACATTCATGCAAACATTAACAGTATGGGAATAAGTCTAGAAGCAATAAATTGATTTCACTTACCAGCCATGTTACAAATATTACAACTCCATTAATTAAGTAAGCTCTTGATCTCTTCATTCCAGCCGTATCAAAATACCTATATTAGCCAGGAAGTATACTTAATGTAGAGCAAAAGTTATATGCATTTTACAACCAACAGATAAGATACTTATATTACCATCTCAAATTGATCCCAGGCGTGGTAGTCTCAGAGATGAGTACCATGAAGGTGTATAGCTGACCTTCCCCAGTCATCATAGAATATGCTACAGCAGTTAAGGAGAGAAAATGATGAATGACCTGAAATAACAATATATTAGGTTGATTCATATCAGATACAACACCACTTGTAATCATCTAGGAAGGAAGAAAACATGGGGAAAGATTATAATAAATTAAAAAAATTAAATACTTACATACTCTATTCCACCTAGAGAAGGGTAAAACCAAATGATCATCCCAATGTCAGCAAGAAAGTAACCAACAGATACCTGTTAAAAGGTGGTATCTAAGATTAAAGTAGTTAGAAGCCAGCTACAGCTGATGAAACATTAAATCTAAACCTAAACAAATGTCAACACAAATTGAAAAGTTTCAGCAAGATGAATTAATTACTGCAAGACTACTCCCTTTTGTACATATAACAGTTCTAGAATTAGTTTCCATCTGTTTTAAAATCTGTCTTGATGGACAAATTGCATACATTCATATGTGGTAGGAATACTTTCATGACATATTGCAATGTAAGCCCCTATCCTAATATCAATTTCTCATATAAGGGCTCAGTTGAATACAATACCCAGTAACGGCTTATTTTAGAAAGTACATGAGCTAATTCAGTATTTTATTGCTTACTCCAACCAAATCCTAAAACAAACTCATTAAATACTGCATCCCATTAAAGAAAAATGGACGGCACTACCTAGAATTTGTCAATAGACTAAGAGCTATAGCTAAGTTAACTAGAAGTTAGTATAGTCAAGAGAATCAAGATACTAGGCCAAGAGGCTTAATGTGGTTGATATGCTCCCTAGTTCTGGCTGTTCCAAGCAGAATGACTTGGACTACCTTGCTCCTTAACAGTAATTGCAAGGGGAGGTTCAAGAAACATCAGACTGATCAGCTTCAAGTGAAAGGTCCGCACTGACATATCCCAGTACCAGATGCCCATTGTTGATGAAGTAATGGAAATAGTGTTACAACAATGTGATTTACTTATTCAGTGAGCAGATCATGCCTCATGACCATGACAGATAAGAGACAGAAACATGCTAAAATTGGGGAGGAGTTTCGAGTTGCAAATTTAACTGATAGTGAAATAAACTGTGATGACCATGTTTCGGATTGATAGTTCAGCTTGTTGAAAGGAAATTCAAACAGCTCCTCAAAAGGAAATTGAAACCTTAGGATTTATTAGAGAGAGACAGTTCTCTTTAGGGTTTTCTTGATAAAATTCTGCTTTGGATTTTATTATTTCACATGTCCCTTTAAATGAAGATCAATCTTATTACATAAAAGAGGAAACATAATCAATAAAAAAAAAAACCTATTCTTAAAAAAAAAAATCAACTGAAATAAAAACATAATTAATAAATCTAGGGAAAGAAATAAATGCATAATCTAAGACAAAATTGAAGAACCCATATTAAAGGCCATTCCTAGCATAGATGTTGGCCTCTAAAATTACTCCCCCAGAGAAAGAGCTTGCCCTCAACTCAAAGTCAGGATAAACTTGGTGAAAAGTATCTTCCATTACTAATAATTGAAACCGATAAGGGATGTAGATTTCTACAAACTTATTCTCATTTATTAGCACCATTGAATAGATCTCTTCAAATTATATAAAATTTCGAGGCCAAAGTTTGACCTTGATATTGAGAAGCACGTATCAATTTAATGTCAATTTTGTTAAAATTTTTGCTAAATGGCATTAACATTAATGCATATTTTTGCACCATGATTATGCTACTTATTTCACATAAACAAGAATTTTGGGCAAAGGAGATCTTTTATATTATGTGGGAGCTAGGAAACCAAATGGTTAAGAGCCCTTAACCACGTTAAAACAAAAAAATTGTACTTATGCACACAATCAAGAATGACATATTAAATATATGAACATATAAGCCTTTCATCATTGTCCCAGGTAAATGGGAGGCCTATTTCACCAGAAGAATTCAACAATAATTAACAATTAAGTGTCCTATCAATGGCAGTGCCACCCAAATTATTTGTATTTATGAAATAAAATTATATTAAAAGTATTTTATTCTATGAAGAAAACCTGGCGCATAAATGGTCCTTCTAAATGATGCACTTTTCACAAGTAGAAAATAAACCTTTCTGAAGGTATTTATGTACCAAAGTGCATGATTGAAAAAATTAGCTCGAAGTTGTTACAAACAGCAAGGCAGATTAGCTTCTTAGTAACACCCAATATTTTATATTGAGCATAAAATACTAGATATCAATTATTAAATATCTCAATTCCTAAAAGTTTTCATTGACGATACAAGAAAATGGTACCCTCACCCCCAATGTGAATGTAGACAAAGCAGAACTACGAAACATAATCATGCCAGCATATCGGTTATCAGAATAGAGATTTGACCAAAACACGAAGTATAAGGACATGACTGTTATGAAAATGGCATGTACGGTTGATATGGATCTGCATAAACCATCCAGACATTAAATTTGTATTGATAAAAAAAAATAAAAAAACATATTCAAGCTAAGAAGAAATATCAGTCACCGGTTGTTCCACTCATTCCGTTGGACTTTTGATAGGATGAGATAGCTCTTAAAGTAAACACTGCTAAACAACTGTGTAAGATCATAGACCTGGAAAAGAGTAGTAATTGTAAAAAATTGCGAGGAAAAAAGAAGAAAAGAAGGGAAAGATAGTAGAAGAGATACTAAAAAATAATAAAAAAAGGCTTGAACAGAGAGAGAAATAATAGTGAAAACTGAAAAGAAACAAAATATCAATGTAAAAGCATGATCACTAAGAAAAAGACAAAACAAAACATTATCTTCATGTAGCTGCAAATTGTCATTCTAGATTAATTGACTTGTTTTAACTGAATAATAAATCATAAAATTGAGCAAGAAATATACCATCTTGCAAGAAAAAATGCCACAAATAACTGATGTGTATGGGATGGAGGAATCTGCCAATAAATATTCCTTTAACAACAGCTCTGCCTGATTCTGGTAAGATTGTATCTCCATAGTTGTTTCTTTAGAAAGCAGTATCATAACACATTGTTCAACCAATCAACCTAAAAAGATGAATTTTCCATTGCCTCTTCTATTTTGTATTCTTCTCGTTCTTCATGATGAATAAGATGCAAAACAATTTTAAGGAAAGAACTAACATGAGAAAAAGAATTAAAAAACGAAAAATTCTATGCTCTGATTATTGTAGCTACAATTTTGAAATATAATGCATCACTTTGGATTCTCGTATAAGCAAGGAAAAGAGTATGAATTACTTTGTTCATTAAACACGAGAAACAATAAGAAAATGATATTACTAAGGCTTCTTTTTCGTACCAGTCATCTAAAAGGAAGAAAGATAGGGGCGAGTGTACAATTGCTGTGTCACGAAAATGTATTTAAACAAGAATTAGTTTAGCATATCCACAAACTTATATTCTGAAAATCAAATTAGCATGTAACTTTAGGGTTGCATGGCAGTAATGCATTTCAATCATGAACTCATGCAGCAAACTTAGCAACAATTAAGTCCTTCAAAATTAAGGGAATATTAGCTCAGTTGGTTCATAAAGATACGCAAAAGACGTGGTATCCAACATATTTGGGGGTCAAAACCTAGCTCTGCAATTTCTTTCCTTATACCTAGGTTGCCATTTCCTTTGTACCCCAAAAAACTGCCAAGTTGCCAACACATCAAATTCAAATAACACCATTCAATTAATTGATTTCAATAGAGAATGGTTAATCCACATCAAAGATAGTTTGGTTTGATATTAACCTGATAAATGAATCGCCAATAAACAGCATACTTAAGGCAAAAAAGTCTAGTAATATACAAGACAACATAAAAATTCAGGATTTCTTTCCCCTTTGTTAAGAATAAATAAATAAAACCCACCCATTTTATCATGTTTCTGGGAAAAATGTTAACAACAACAACAACAACAGCAACAAGAACATGAACAATAATCATTCGATGCCGATGACCAAGAAAATGTTAATTACTCCACTAGGCACTTTTAAACTAATCACCCTTTTTAATTTATTCTCCTTAACCTAATACATCTTGTTAAGTTATTAAAAGAAACAATGAAATTAAAAATAAAAATACCCACTGATTTTATTTGCAAAAAGAAAAGAAAATGTAGTCAATAGAAACATCAATTCAAAAAAATCAACAACAAAATACCACATCAAATTAACCACTAAAGACAATATGGAGAGAAAAAAGAAAATCAATATTATAACTAACAATCCCAAAATGATTAGACGATAAAACAAAAACAGTATAAAAATTATCAAAAATGGAAAAATGGAAATGGAAGGGGTTACCGGAATAGGAGAAAATAAATTATAGGAAGAAAATGTGGAAGAAATCAGGGATTTCGTTTTGGGCAAATAGAAGCTGCTGGATTCCTGCTTCATTTTTGTTTTATTTTTCCTCTTTTCACATTTAAAAAGGAGATCGCATTCTAATATTTACAATTAACTATTTTTTTTTTTTTAAGTTTCGTGAGGAGCGAGATAACAAGGAACCAAAACTCAGAAAGGAATATTTTAATAAGGAAATAATAAACTGTTTTTTGTTGCAAAGTTTTTGGTGGGTCACTCGGGTCAACGCTCGAAAAGTGGGTCGAATGAAATTATTATTCTAGATCAAGTATGGTTGAAAATCGAGGCATAAAGAAGTTACGGAATAGTCCTTGTACCTTATATTGCTGCAGTTTAGTCAGGTAAGTTGAAAATATTTCTTTTATGTTACAATGATTCCATATATATTACATGTTTATTATAATTAGATCCAATGTTAAACTTAACTATTGAATGATTTGAGAATAAATAATAAATGCATATGGTGAACACGTGATGTTTTCAAATAGCAGGCCTCGAGCCAGTGTTATCTATTAAGCTTTGTGCCGGTGTATTTATTGAGCTTTGTGCCTAGTAGGCTTTGTGCCGGTGTTATCTATCAGGCCTTGATCCGGTGCTGTTTATCAGGCCTTGAGCCGGTGATTATTTAGTAGGTAATATGTATCGGTGATATAGACCGTAGCGATGGCTTAAGATCCTATGTGTGTTGCGGATTCTCTACAACTTGTGTGAGCAACATCGTGAGCTGGTCAAAGTTCTGAAGTTAACTCGAATTAGTGATACCCTAAAATTGCCTTAAATGAGATCTTACTAAACAATAACTTTGAAATATGATTTGAATTAATGTACTGTACAATACTCACCTGCTGTGAGCTGTTATTGACAGGAACTTTATTATTTAATTTTATAATTTGATTTGTTATGTTACATTTGGTAAGATTTATCATTTGATTTAACGAACTTACTAAGCTTCAAGTAAGCTTACTCGTGCTTTGTCCTTATTTTGTAGATTACATTTTGTGGTCAGGAGATCGGATCAAACCATAGAATCACACTATCCCAAAGACTCTTTTGGTAGATTTTGTAAACATTTGGCTTATATGGCATTTAGTAGGACAAATGGTTATTATGCTATAATTTATGGCTATGTGTGATGTTTTGTACTTGATGAATGAATGGTAGTCTTTGTGATATGATTATTAACCTTAAGTAAACTTGAGTAGGAAGTCAAGATGGTAAGTGTCATATTAAGTTGGAATGATGTGTTTGGAATGTGTTAGTTGAACTTATTGATAGTTGTTTTATAATGAGTAGCATGAGCATTATAACGTGTTTGATACATGATACTTTGGTTGGTTTTAGATGAATAGAAATGGCATGTTTTGCTTGATTTAAAGTGTGTTTATAGACTTGTGAATATGTGAAACAAGTTGGTATGCATGAAGAATAGACTTAGATTTGGTCACTTTTACATACACACAGCCTGGGGCATGGGTTGTCATATGACCGTGTATTACACACAGGCAGCCTACACAAGTGTGTGCCCTGAGCGTGTTAGGTGTAGGGTTCATACAAGTGAGCACACGGTTGAGCACACAGGAGTGTAGGGTAGACACACGGCTGATAATTGGATGCCAATTGATATGAAAAGTTCTGAGATGTAAAGTAATACTCCGTAACCCTATTTCGGCAACAGAAACGGGTTATGGGTGTTACATACTTATTAAGCTCATTGAGCTTACGCATTAGTTGTTTAAAACGCGTAGGTATCAATTTGCAATGAAGTTATGGTAGTGGCTTAGGAACATCACATCACCTATTGAACTTTTAAGGTTTGTCATTCAACTATTTATTTACCATTCACATTAAATTATTGGCATGTATACAAAGACTTATGTTATTTGAGACGGTGAAAAAGGGATGTTGAGGGGACAATGGAGAAAAAAATGTTGGAAAGAATGGGTTCGGAAAATGCAACGAAAAATAAATTTAGGGAAAACAGGTTTAAAATTTTTTCCAAAATAAAATCTTGGTTGTGATATATAAAGTAATAAACAATTAATCAAAATTGTACCTTTTCAATTCGTCTAGGATGAGCTCTTCGACTGAGTAGTCTTCTCCGCTATCCTCAGACTCACATATGTCGAGTGTGGGCTGATTTCAAATCAGAAAATTTTTCACAAAAATTACTAATAGGGTAATTTCGCAATTTTCCTAAACTTTTGGGTCAAGTTGTAAATCAGAAAAATATCTCTAAACTTTTTTTGGAATAATCTCTTTAGATTTACAACTTTCTGTTGAATTCAAGTGTATGTAAATAATGACCCAAGAAGCTTTTTATATAGGGAGAATTTTGAGAGTTCAACTATAATCAAACTTAATCACTTTAATATTAAATTAATATAATATTTATCAAGATAAATACTAGATTAAATTTAATATTAAATCTTATTAAAATAATAGAATGCTTATCTACAAGATAAATATTAAATTAAATTAAATATTAAGATAATCACTTTAATATTAAATTAATAAAATATTATTAAGATAAGTATTAAATTTAATTTAATATTAAACTATTAAAATAATATTTTTCTAGAATAGTTAATCTGAAATCAAATTCTCTAGTAGAGTCCCAGTAGGAGTGTAACTCTTCCACTGTTCAACCACCGATGATCAACCGTTGCAGGCCACCGGGAAGCCACTTTCACAACCACTGGCATCGCTGTGTCCGATGATGCAGATGCGACATCCTTACGACACTTTAAGCCAGTTCGGTTGCTGTCGATTCTGTTTGGGTCAATGAAGACCCAATCGGTCCGGTCTATCCACTGGTTGGATCATCGACCTGATTTCATATATCGAGCCCAGTTCGACCAGTTTTTTGGGTCTTGGTCTCGATTTTGGGCTCCTAAGCTCAATTTATAGTTTCATGTCCAATTTTCAAGTTCAATTACCCATTGGGCCAATTGTTTGACTTGAAAATTAACTTCCAAGAATATCATATTAATTTTAATTAATTTGATTAATTTAATTTTACTTAATCAAAATAAATTTTTCCAAAAATCACTTAGATTTTCCAAATTAATTTTTCAAGAAAATTCTTTAATCAAATTCTCTAGTTGAACAATTCTCACAACCACCTAATTTAATTCCACATTGAATAAATCGACTCAATTAAATTATTCCTAAAGTCATAGAATTTTCTTTTGATTCAAAAGCAATCCGATCGACCTTTTGTTGAGCTAGCAGAGGGACCAATCGGACATATACAATTAGGCTTTAGTGATTGCAATTATGTCCAGAAGCATTGTTCCGATAATTCGCAATTACTTAATCATGGAGTTAGTCCACAAGAAATACCATGCTCCTTATTGTATACTCTTTACGAAAGTAGTTCATCAAACTGTTTTGTACAATGGGCTCATCATGTGTGTGTTACTCTCATATGATATCTTTGATTCCTTTGAGTTAAATCTATTCACTCAATATAATCCTATTCTATCTTATTGTCACCATTGTCTCTTCTTAATGATTAATATGATCACTGTCAACAAATGACTATGATAAATTGCTCGTTCGAGAACCAGCAACCCGTGGCCATGTTCCATATTTATCAATCCACACAATGCCAATAAGAGGATATCATTAACTCTTTAATTGAGTTATGAATTCCACTATTGCTAGTAAATTCATGCCATACACAAGTTATGTACCCAACATACTAGCTATGGGCTCGATCATATTTA
The DNA here is from genome assembly GCF_007990345.1 of Gossypium hirsutum. Classification (NCBI taxonomy): domain Eukaryota; kingdom Viridiplantae; phylum Streptophyta; class Magnoliopsida; order Malvales; family Malvaceae; genus Gossypium; species Gossypium hirsutum. The sequence goes on along the minus strand of NC_053432.1, from coordinate 2,204,258 downwards.
CAGCATAAGCCTCCACTTATATCAAAGCACATGAGTTGCATACACATGGTCAGTGACTAACTCAAGATTTAGTTAAACCACACCATGAGTGTCACAAGTGAATTAATTCACAAACAGATTCAGAACTAATTCATCTTGGGTCTAGTCTAATGTATCATTCTACCAATTAATACATCTATGTCTCTACTCATAGAGTCAATTGCTCCTATAGCCAAGACTAGCCATCTCTCCAATTGGAATTGTAGACAACATAATAATCCTTTTCAGTATTTGAATCAAATTTTCACTTTGATTCTTTTACAAGATTACAGACTCATTTAGATTATCTACTGAAGTAAGTTGTCTTTCTCACAATGTAAATGTTCTTTACAATGCCACTTATCTTCAGTTTAAACTTTAGACAATCAATGAGCTAATATTTACTTGTCACAATTTCACTATGCATGCAAAATATAAAAGATAGAAAATACAAAAGATATAATAGTGAAATGTGAAATTAACTTTATTTATTTATTCATCGTTCAAATAAATAAAAAACAGTTACATGTTTATTACAATATGAGCATATTTCCCAACAAAAGGGATATCATGTTAGAGTAAATATGGTATGTTGACTTGAAAAGAAAGGAAAGAATCTCCCTTATGCTTGGTAAGAGAGTGTTAGACGACAATAGTGTCACATCCCAAAAATCGAGTTAGTAGAAAATGGGTTAATGAACCAAGAGTGGTCACACTCGATTTTTTTAGTGATTGAGTAGTAGTGGAGTTGTCCTTGATGATTAGTGTTCAAATCTCTTCCCTCTCATTATTTTCTATATGGTGCAATTTGATTCCAACCTTAGTAAATATCACATCCCATGTTTTATTTATTTTCTTGCAAAAATGAAAACAAGGAAGAAAGTGACCAAGTGGTTAAATGTTTAATTAATATCCTATAGGTCCTAGTTTCAAGTTTCCTTACCAATATCTTTATATTTAATTTTTGTGATTTTTTCCATGTGCTTAAAGCCCCCTTACTGTTAAACCTTTATAGGTCCTAGTTTCAATTTTCCTCACCAATATCTTTATATTTAATTTTTGTGATTTTTTCCATGTGCTTAAAGCCCTCTTACTGTTCAACCTTTATTTCCATAGTAAGGGAAAAATTATTTCTTTTTCACTCCTTTGTCCCCCTTACTTATCATTCTCTCCATTTTTTCCATATGAATGATTCATTGAACCTAGAAATGGTTGACCACACTCTTTCTACGCATCTTATCACTCTCCTCCTCTCATTGTCGCACCACCCATACTCTTTCCCATTTTTCTCTTTTTTCTCTATTTTATTTAGCTCTCAACCTCTCATTTTTGCACTTTTTTCTTTCTCTTCCACCATTTCTTAGCTTTGCACGACCATCATACCACCATTAAACCACCACCTTGTCACCTTTCTATTCTCCTTTTTCTTTAACACCGCACCTAGCGTCGCCTTCCACTACCATAGCGATCACTGCGTGCTATTAAGCAACACTATCTATTTTTATTATTTTCTCTTCTCCTTTAAGTGAGCGACCGAAACCTGTAGTCTCTTTTCTTTCTCTTCCACCAAGCCGCCGTCATCCTCCATCGTGGTCGTGGTCGCCACTGTCCACTGCCGTGGTCACTGTCATCCACCGCCGTGAAAATAACCATATTGTGACTATTGGTCCTAAATCCTAGTCATCTTCTCTTCTATATTGATTCCAGATTAGTGAGATCGATCGAGTTCAAGCATGTAATTTCCTATGATTCAAGAGTGGAACCATATTGGATTAAAAAAAATCTGAGATATATCTAATTAAATCCAGAAGTAGGCGTTAGAAGGAGTTTCTACATTGGAGTTAATACGATCAAGTGTGGGTTTTAACACTAAACAAAAAAAATCTATGTTTTATATTGATAAAATCATTATTATATAAATTATGTTTGATAAAGATACTTTATGTATCCATAAAGAGAGATAAAAAAACCCATTGCTATGGATTATGTCAAGTAAGTGATTCCAAACCCTACATGTTGTGAAAAGCATGTTGTGTGATCTTGATAATTATTATTGATTTGGAAAGTATGAAAATCTCATTCTCATGATCTTATGGCATATGTGATTTTTGCATGATTTATAGAATGTGAAATTTTGATACAATGTGTATATATGTGATTTGCGTGTTAAGCATGCCTATGTGATTTTAAGTGAAAAAGTGATTTTGTGGCCATATCGTCTGCATGGTGTAGGATATGTGAAAGGTGGAAGTATGTGGCAGTATATATGCAAATGTGGTGGCTTGTCCATGATTTGATCATGTGGCAGTTCTGCATTACAGTGACATTGTTCACAAATTGGTGTGTTATTGGATGAACGAGTTCTGGTGAACTCGATTATGGTGTGTTGTGCAGATAGGTAGGACTGTTTTCATAAAATCTGCTTTGTTTTACAAAATGTGCATTGACATGATCATGCATAGTACAAGTGTGAAATATTGAGTTTTATGAAACTGATATAATTTTTATGATTGTATAACGTATATGTTTATATGTATTTGATTGTGTTTATGTTAGACTCACATTGAGCTTTATAGCTCACCCTCCTTTAGTTTTTTAATTTTACAAATAACCCTGAGGTTAGGATTCAATGACAACATGTGGAGGAGTTTCTCAAAATTCTTTATAAATTAAAGTAATTAAATTTTATTTTGATATTTTGATATTTTGGGTTTGTAATAAGTTTGAGTAAGGAATGTGGCATGTGACTTTACGTTGGGGATTTTTTATTTTGATTTGCATGAATTGCTTGCATAACATTAAGTTTTAAAAACTGTATAATTTAGTATTTGATAAGATTATGCATGAAACTTGATTTTTATTAAAACTTAACAAAATCATCCTTTTTTGCTTCGAGAATGAGAAATGAGTTTTACACAAAAATACAACCCAATTTTTGAGATTTTAAATTGTTTATTTATAGTTTATTTAATTTACATGAAATAATGATTTTTAACAAAATATGGTTTTAGTAAAATTTTTTGTTGAGATTCTTATAAAAATATGTCAATATTACAGTTTTTCGCTTCAATGCTAAGAGACGAGTTTTTAATAAAAATAGACTTCATTTTCAAAATTTCTAATGATTACAAACGAGATTTCTAGAGATATTTCATTTTTGAAATTAACATATTTTTCCCGAATAATGATGAATAACCAAGTTCATTAGTTTTGAATAAATAAACAATTTTGAAGGATGAATGAAATTATGAAGGTTTTAATTAGAGATCAAACTTTTACAAATAAAATCATTGATTTCTATAATTATCATATTTTTGCGAGATTAAGTTAAATATTTGATTTCACCAGTTTGAACGATTTACTCAAATGGTTTAAAAAGTATGTTTAAAAACTAAGAAAGTTTTCTGGACATTCTTGTAGCTAATGTAGCTTTTCGTATTCGGCCATAACGATTGGGCCGAGTTTGGAGAGTTACAAATAGGGTGTAATAGCATGCTAAAGTTGACAAAAAATTAAATAAAAAATATGGGAGTGAAGAGACTTGAACCTAAGAGCCTTAAGTTTTAATTAAAGCTCCAAACCACTTGGCCAAATTATTCTTTATTCACAAACTACAATATTTATTTTAAAAACATGGTGTGAACTTTGCTAAGGTTTGAAGCAAAATTGCACCACATAGAAAATAATGTGAGGGAAGAGATTCGAACACAGATCATCTGTGACAGCCCAAAGTTGACCCTAGTCGGGAAGTGGTTTCGGGACCGCTAAACCGAGTCACCGAAATGTTTGAATGTGATACTTATTGTCTAGAATATGTAATTATGAATGTGTGAAAATTTCAAGCTTCAATTTGGTTGATTTCATGTGAATTTAGTCAATAGGACTTATGTGAGAAAATTCTAAAATGTGATAGGTCAATGTGTGAGGACCTATTAGTGCATGTGGACAAAGGGGGGACTTGCATGTCAAATTCCCCCCCCCCTAATGAGTAGTGGCCGGCCATGACAAAGAATGATGGGCAAAACATGTCATGAAACATGTTTTGTTAATGGAAGAATAAAATAAGGATTATGGGTAATAAAGAAATGGAAACAAAAGAAAAAAAAAATATGTGGTTGCCCCCCCATTGCCGTGAGCTAAAGAGAAGAAAGGAGAAAAATTTGTGTTCATCCTTTCTCACCTTCATTTTAGCCTAAATTAGAAAGAAAAACAAAGAAAAAAAATTTCTCATCCTTTGGTTCATCCTTGGCCAAAAATTTTAAGGAGGAAAGAAGAAGAAAGGTGAAGAGATTCGGCCATGCATGTAGCTAGGCTAAGGTATGTTTGATGATGTTCCATGAGATGCATGCATGATTTAGTTGTTAGCTTGAGTTCTACCTAGCCCATGGTCTAAATCTTGCTATGTGATGGAAATGGCACTTGACCATGGATGCATCATTCTTGGTTGATGTTTGATGTTGTGGTGATGAGGTATGAGGATGAGTTAAGATTCGGCCTAGGTGGAGGTTGTGTTAATGCCATTGCATGCAAAATATGAAGCTTGTTAATGATGCATGTGATGATGGCTTGATGATTCTTGAACCTCCTTTTTAGCATTTTTGTGTGAGCACATATGTGCATTGGTTGCTAAATGGAGAAGAATCGGCTAGCAAGATGTGTGCTAAGGCCGAATGTAACTTTGCATGTTAATGAGCAATGCATGTGTTAAATTGATGAAAAGGGGGAGGATGCTTTACTAGTGTGTATATGTGTGTATTAAGTGTTGAAATCGACCCCAAAAATAGACATGCATATTCGGCCAAGGGGAAAGAAATTAGCTAATATGTTGTGTTGATGCATGATTTTTGCATGTATGAGACTTTAATGTCTAATGTATAAATATGGGCTAAGTGCCTTGTATTCATCTTTTTGATGCCTAAATGATGAAATCAATTTATTTGTTTAATTAAGATCAAGAGCAAAGGGGAAATAAATCCGATAAAGGGAAGGAAAAAGTGGTTGAATAGCTAGCGGAATCGTTCGACAACACCCGAGGTAAGTTCTTGAGTAAGAGAGCTTAAATTACGATGTGATTAAATCATGCTCTATGTGAGGCTATTGAGCCGAATGTGCAAGGATGATATGTGCCTTGTGTTTGAGTTTCGCAAATGAAAATGAAATATGAATGTGCCATGCATTATTGTTAGATGTGCATGATTAATTGAATGCTGTCCGGGCTAAGTCCCGAAGGCTTTGTGCTAAGTGAATATATCCGGACTAAGATCCGAAGGCCTTTGTGCGAGATACTAAATCCGGGTTAAGTCCCGAAGGCATTCGTGCGAGTTATTAAATCCGGGTTAAGTCCCGAAGGCATTCGTGCGAGTTGTTAAATCCGGGTTATGTCCCGAAGGCATTGTGTGAGTTACTAAAACCGGGCTATGTCCCGAAGGCATTTGAACGAGGAGCTATATCCGGTTAAATCCCGAAGGTACGTGATTTGGTAATGAATGAGCTTGCTGTAAAATTCCAGCGAATACTCGAAAAACATCCCAATATGGGGATATGTTACGTATGTGTTGAATTTAATCGAGCCCTTACAAATAAATGTTCGCTCAGTTGATAAACGAGCTACCGGCCTTCGGCCAAGTTAGTTTATTGTGTATGTACATAAGGGTTGTTAATGTTGTGAAGCAAGTTTGATATCGGTAAATTGCGTATTATGAAATATTCCGTTTAGCTAAATGTGTGCTATTCTTTGTGCATGCTGGAATTCCTTGCTCAAACTTACTAAGCATAAATTGCTTACTCGTTACATTGCTCCTCTGTTTTATAGATTTTTGGTTCTCCAGCTATCGGACTCGGGATCTTGAAGTCGAAGTCGCCCACACTATCAAAGGCTCTTTTGGGTACTATTTTGGTTGAATTTTGATATGGCATGTATAGGACTACCCATTGTTGTCTTTCGAGTACTTTATGAAATGTATAAGTGTACAGCCATGCGAAAATGGCTTGTAGAAGTGGAGTATGGCATTAGACCATTCGTATTTATGAATGTATAGATGGTTTCATGATGTAACTATAGTTGGAATGGAAGTGTTGAGCAAATGATCAGCCACTGGAATGGCTAAGTATGATCATAAGTGGGCTTATGTATGACAAGGCCCTAGTTAGTCCATGAAACCCCAAATTAGGTAAGGTTTACTTTGAAAACAGAAGCTGATAGCAGCAGTGGTGTGGATTGGAAAAATCACAAGAATTCGTAGGAGTGGAATTAAATAGTGAATAAATTATGTAATCGAACCTTGATGAATCTACTTTCATATGGAAGTAACGAAACAATCATAGGAACAGTACAGTAAGAGATATTCGGGTTCTTGTGGAACAGGGCCAGAACAGTTTCTGGATTCCCTGTTCCGACTTTGGAAATTCACTATAAATTGACCAGAGATAATTAGGGGTCATACCATATATGTATGGATTCCTCTCTGAGTCTAGTTTCCATAGAAACAAACGGCATCAGTATTGAAGCTCTGTGCAGAGAGATATCCAAGTCGTAATGGGAAAAGGTCAGTGTAGTCGACCCCTGTAACATGGGAGACTTTGACTAATAAACTGTACTAATTGGCCCGACCAAAAATTCTAGAAAAAAATACATAGGTGGGGACATGAGTCTAGTTTCAGGGAAAAATCACAAAACTGATTTTTGAGTTGTGAAACTCAAGATATGATTTTTGAAGCGACTAGTACTCAGACTGGGCAGTGTCTGGAAAAAAAAATTTTCAAAGTTTGTTAACATCTCGTGTCCGACTCCGGTGTCGGTCTCGGGTTCGGGGTGTTACATTAAATTGGTATCAGAGCTACGGTTTAGTCGATTCTAGGACTACCGTAATGTTTTGGGTCTAGCTATACATGCCATTTTATGTGATTACTTGATAGTGTGGTGATTTCTGACAATTGTAAATGTGTTTATTTATGGTAATGGATCCCGATCGTGACCGAGAGGTAGCTGATGATCTTGAGAGTGTAGCGCCTGCTCCTGCACAAGGGACAGTGCCGGCAGACTCTCAACCTAATGCTAGTAATCCGAATGATGAAGCTAGACAAGCATTCTATAGCGTGATGAATGATTGGTTTAACCAATACATTCGAACTAATATGGCTGTTCCACAACCTCCATTCCCGACAAATACTACCCCCGCACCTACAATACCACCGGTAACGGACCAAATAAGGTCAAATAAGCCCCCAGTTGACAGAATCCGAAAACATGGGGCTACTGAATTTAAGGCTATGGATAGCGATGATGCCGAGCAAGCTGAATTTTGGCTGGACAACACTATCCGGGTACTCGATGAGCTATCTTGTACACCCGATGAATGCCTAAAGTGTGCTATCTCCTTGCTACGTGATTCTGCCTACTATTGGTGGAGTACTCTGACTTCTATTGTGCCCCGAGAGCAAGTAACTTGGGAGTTTTTCCAAACTGAGTTTCGGAAAAAGTATATCAGTCAGAGATTTGTTGATCAAAAACGGAAGGAATTTCTTGAGCTTAAGCAAGGCTTCATGTCGGTTATTGATTACGAGCGAAAATTTGTTAGACTTAGCAAATACGCTCGGGAATGTGTTTCGTCCGAAGCTATTATGTGTAAACGCTTCGAGGATGGGCTGAATGAAGATATAAAAATGTTCGTTGGCGTTCTTGAAATACGAGAGTTCGTGGTACTTGTTGAACGAGCTTGTAAAGCCGAAGAGCTTAGAAAAGAAAAGCAAAGAGTTGATGAGGGAACTGGAGAGTTTCGTAAAAGATCCTCGGGGAGGTCTCTTCAACAGACACCGAAGAGATTTCGAGATGATGCGGGCCAGTTTAGAGGCACTTCGGGCCTTTTTAGACGAGATCGTGATCGACCCCCTGTGGGTACACGAGGCACTTCGGTCGCCAGTGTTGGGAATGAACGTCGAGACAGGACGAAATGCCGATATTGCGGTAAATGGCATTCGGGGAGTTGTAGATTTCCTGACCGCTCCTGTTATAAATGCGGATCAGTTGACCACTTCATTAAAGATTGCCCGAGGTTGTCGGGACAGAATGCAAATCAGAATGGGAGACCGGGTGCTACCACTGCTCGAGGTAGACCATCTGGAAATATGGGCAATGCTAGTGGTGGTCAGAGAGGATCTAGAGATGATATAACCAGATCCGAAGCCCGTGCGCCTGCTAGAGCTTATGCTATACGTGCCCGCGAGGATGCTTCTTCGCCTGATGTTATTACCGGTACATTCACTCTCTTTGATACTAATGTAATTGCTTTGATTGACCCCGGTTCTACTCATTCTTACATATGTGAAACCTTAGCCTCCAGTAAGACTTTACCTATTGAGTCTACTGAGTTCGTAATTCGGGTGTCAAATCCCTTGGGTCGTTACGTGCTTGTCGACAAAGTGTGTAAGAAATGTCCCCTGGAAATTCGAGGTTCCTGTTTTCCGGCGGACTTGATGCTTTTGCCGTTTGATGAATTTGATGTTATCCTTGGTTTGGATTGGTTGACCGCGCATGATGCGATTGTGAATTGCAAGAGCAAGACTATTGATTTGAGGTGCGCAAATAACGAAGTAGTCCGAATTGAGTCTGCGGACTTGGAGGGGATGCCAGCTGTAATATCAGCAATGTTGGCACAGAAATATGTAAGAAAAGGGTGCGAAGCATACCTTGCGTATGTACTCGGTGACAAAGAATTAGAAAAGAAACCCGAATCTGTGCCGGTGGTTTGTGAATACCCGGATGTTTTTCCGGAAGAATTACCGGGTTTACCACCTGTTCGGGAGGTAGAGTTTGGTATTGAGCTTGTACCTGGGACTACGCCGATTTCGATAGCTCCGTATCGTATGGCACCAACCGAGTTAAAGGAGTTGAAAGCTCAGTTGCAAGAACTCACGGATAGAGGTTTCGCTCGACCAAGTTTCTCACCTTGGGGTGCACCAGTATTGTTCGTGAAAAAGAAGGACGGAACCATGAGGTTGTGCATTGACTATCGTCAGCTGAATAAAGTGACGATAAAGAACAAATATCCGTTGCCGCGCATCGATGATTTGTTCGACCAACTGAAGGGAGCCTCAGTGTTCTCAAAAATAGATTTGAGATCGGGCTATTATCAGTTGCGAATCCGAGATTCAGATATTCTCAAAACTGCCTTCAAAACGAGATATGGTCACTACGAATTCTTAGTGATGCCGTTTGGGCTCACTAATGCCCCTGCAGTATTTATGGATTTGATGAATCAGATCTTCAGGCCGTATTTGGATCGGTTCGTAGTGGTGTTCATTGATGACATTTTGGTCTATTCAAGAGACGAGACCGAACATGCTAAGCATCTGAGGCTAGTGCTGCAAATTTTGCGAGATAAGCAGTTATATGCTAAGTTTAGTAAGTGTGAGTTCTGGTTAAGAGAGGTTAGCTTCTTGGGTCATGTGGTATCCGCGTCGGGTATTCGAGTTGACCCGAACAAAATTTCAGCCATACTTGACTGGAAACCTCCGAGAAATGTTACTGAAGTTCGGAGCTTTTTGGGGCTCGCCGGTTATTACCGACGATTTGTGAAAGGTTTCTCGATGATAGCCACACCAATGACGAAGCTACTTCAAAAGGATGTTAAGTTCGAGTGGACGGAGAAATGTCAGAAAAGTTTCGACCAACTGAAAACTCATTTGACTGAAGCTCCAATTTTGGTGTAACCCGAAACAGGTAAAGAGTTTGTCATCTATAGTGACGCATCCCTACTTGGGTTGGGTTGCGTATTGATGCAAGAAGGTCGAGTCGTGGCCTATGCGTCGAGACAATTGAAGCCACACGAGAGGAATTATCCGACCCATGATCTCGAACTAGCTGCCATCGTGTTTGCTTTAAAAATATGGCGACATTATCTGTTTGGTGAGAAGTGCCATGTATTTTCGGATCACAAAAGTCTCAAATATTTGATGACTCAACGAGACTTGAATCTGCGACAAAGCGTTGGCTTGAGTTGTTGAAAGATTACGAGCTTGTCATTGATTACCACCCGGGAAAGGCTAACGTGGTTGCGGACGCCTTAAGCCGGAAGTCATTGTTTGCTTTACGAGCGATGAACGTGCATTTGTCTGTTCTACCAGACAGTGTGTTAGTAGCTGAATTAAAAGCTAAACCATTATTGACTCACCAAATTCGTGAAGCTCAGAAAGTCGATGATGAATTGGTTGCAAAACGGGCTAAGTGTTTTCCGAACGAGGAATCGGAGTTTCAAATTGATGATGATGATTGTTTGAGGATCAGAAATCGTTTGTGTGTTCCAAGGAATTCGGAACTCATTTCGATGATTCTGAACGAAGCCCATTGTAGCCGAATGTCAATTCACCCGGGGAGTACGAAAATGTACAGCGATTTGAAATGTCAATTTTGGTGGCATGGTATGAAACGGGACATCTCCGACTTTGTTTCGAGATGTTTGATATGTCAACAAGTGAAAGCGGAACATCAAGTGCCTTCAGGATTACTCCAGCCGATCATGATACCTGAGTGGAAATGGGATCGAGTCACAATGGACTTTGTGTCCGGACTGCCCTTGTCAGTAAGTAAGAAGGATGCGATATGGGTTATTGTTGACAGACTGACTAAGTCGGCTCATTTCATCCCCGTACGTACGGATTTTTCATTGGAGAAACTAGCTGAATTGTACGTTTATCAAATTGTGAGATTACACGGGGTACCTGTTTCTATCGTGTCGGATAGAGATCCGAGATTCACCTCACGATTTTGGAAGAAATTGCAAGAAGCTCTGGGTACCAAGCTGCATTTTAGCACTGCTTTTCACCCCCAAACCGATGGTCAATCCGAGCGGATAATTCAGATACTTGAGGATATGTTGAGATGTTGCATCCTCGAGTTCAGTAGTTCATGGGAACGGTATTTACCTTTGATTGAATTCGCTTACAACAATAGTTTTCAATCAAGTATTAAGATGGCACCTTACGAGGCTTTGTACGGTCGTAAATGCCGTACACCATTGTTTTGGACCGAGCTCGGTGAAAGTAAAATTTTCGGAGTTGATTTGATTAAAGATGCTGAGCAGAAAGTAAAGGTAATCCGTGAAAGTCTGAAGGTAGCCACGGATCGTCAGAAGTCGTACGCAGATTTGAAACGAAAAGACATCGAGTATCAGGTGGGAGACAAAGTGTTCCTTAAGGTTTCACCTTGGAAAAAGATACTCAGGTTCGGCCGTAAGGGCAAGTTGAGCCCAAGATTCATTGGGCCGTACGAAATCTCCGAACGAGTTGGCCTGGTTGCGTATAGATTGATTTTGCCCCCGGAGCTTGAAAAGATTCATGACGTCTTTCATGTTTCGATGCTTCGACGCTATCGATCTGATCCCTCGCACATAATTAGCCCATCAGAGGTTGAAATTCAAGTCGACATGAGCTATGAAGAAGAACCGATGCGTATCCTAGCTCGTGAAGTGAAGGAGTTGCGAAACAAAAGAGTTCCGCTAGTAAAGGTGTTATGGCTCAAACACGGGATCGAGGAAGCAACTTGGGAGACCGAGAGCTCGATGAAAGAATGATACCCAAACCTATTTACCGGTAAGATTTTCGGGGACGAAAATTTCTTAAGTGAGGGAGAGTTGTGACAGCCCAAAGTTGACCCTAGTCGGGAAGTGGTTTCGGGACCGCTAAACCGAGTCACCGAAATGTTTGAATGTGATACTTATTGTCTAGAATATGTAATTATGAATGTGTGAAAATTTCAAGCTTCAATTTGGTTGATTTCATGTGAATTTAGTCAATAGGACTTATGTGAGAAAATTCTAAAATGTGATAGGTCAATGTGTGAGGACCTATTAGTGCATGTGGACAAAGGGGGACTTGCATGTCAAATTCCCCCCCTAATGAGTAGTGGCCGGCCATGACAAGGAATGATGGGCAAAACATGTCATGAAACATGTTTTGTTAATGGAAGAATAAAATAAGGATTATGGGTAATAAAGAAATGGAAACAAAAGAAAAAAAAATGTGTGGTTGCCCCCCATTGCCGTGAGCTAAAGAGAAGAAAGGAGAAAAATTTGTGTTCATCCTTTCTCACCTTCATTTTAGCCTAAATTAGAAAGAAAAACAAAGAAAAAAAATTTCTCATCCTTTGGTTCATCCTTGGCCAAAAATTTTAAGGAGGAAAGAAGAAGAAAGGTGAAGAGATTCGGCCATGCATGTAGCTAGGCTAAGGTATGTTTGATGATGTTCCATGAGATGCATGCATGATTTAGTTGTTAGCTTGAGTTCTACCTAGCCCATGGTCTAAATCTTGCTATGTGATGGAAATGGCACTTGACCATGGATGCATCATTCTTGGTTGATGTTTGATGTTGTGGTGATGAGGTATGAGGATGAGTTAAGATTCGGCCTAGGTGGAGGTTGTGTTAATGCCATTGCATGCAAAATATGAAGCTTGTTAATGATGCATGTGATGATGGCTTGATGATTCTTGAACCTCCTTTTTAGCATTTTTGTGTGAGCACATATGTGCATTGGTTGCTAAATGGAGAAGAATCGGCTAGCAAGATGTGTGCTAAGGCCGAATGTAACTTTGCATGTTAATGAGCAATGCATGTGTTAAATTGATGAAAAGGGGGAGGATGCTTTACTAGTGTGTATATGTGTGTATTAAGTGTTGAAATCGACCCCAAAAATAGACATGCATATTCGGCCAAGGGGAAAGAAATTAGCTAATATGTTGTGTTGATGCATGATTTTTGCATGTATGAGACTTTAATGTCTAATGTATAAATATGGGCTAAGTGCCTTGTATTCATCTTTTTGATGCCTAAATGATGAAATCAATTTATTTGTTTAATTAAGATCAAGAGCAAAGGGGAAATAAATCCGATAAAGGGAAGGAAAAAGTGGTTGAATAGCTAGCGGAATCGTTCGACAACACCCGAGGTAAGTTCTTGAGTAAGAGAGCTTAAATTACGATGTGATTAAATCATGCTCTATGTGAGGCTATTGAGCCGAATGTGCAAGGATGATATGTGCCTTGTGTTTGAGTTTCGCAAATGAAAATGAAATATGAATGTGCCATGCATTATTGTTAGATGTGCATGATTAATTGAATGCTGTCCGGGCTAAGTCCCGAAGGCTTTGTGCTAAGTGAATATATCCGGACTAAGATCCGAAGGCCTTTGTGCGAGATACTAAATCCGGGTTAAGTCCCGAAGGCATTCGTGCGAGTTATTAAATCCGGGTTAAGTCCCGAAGGCATTCGTGCGAGTTGTTAAATCCGGGTTATGTCCCGAAGGCATTGTGTGAGTTACTAAAACCGGGCTATGTCCCGAAGGCATTTGAACGAGGAGCTATATCCGGTTAAATCCCGAAGGTACGTGATTTGGTAATGAATGAGCTTGCTGTAAAATTCCAGCGAATACTCGAAAAACATCCCAATATGGGGATATGTTACGTATGTGTTGAATTTAATCGAGCCCTTACAAATAAATGTTCGCTCAGTTGATAAACGAGCTACCGGCCTTCGGCCAAGTTAGTTTATTGTGTATGTACATAAGGGTTGTTAATGTTGTGAAGCAAGTTTGATATCGGTAAATTGCGTATTATGAAATATTCCGTTTAGCTAAATGTGTGCTATTCTTTGTGCATGCTGGAATTCCTTGCTCAAACTTACTAAGCATAAATTGCTTACTCGTTACATTGCTCCTCTGTTTTATAGATTTTTGGTTCTCCAGCTATCGGACTCGGGATCTTGAAGTCGAAGTCGCCCACACTATCAAAGGCTCTTTTGGGTACTATTTTGGTTGAATTTTGATATGGCATGTATAGGACTACCCATTGTTGTCTTTCGAGTACTTTATGAAATGTATAAGTGTACAGCCATGCGAAAATGGCTTGTAGAAGTGGAGTATGGCATTAGACCATTCGTATTTATGAATGTATAGATGGTTTCATGATGTAACTATAGTTGGAATGGAAGTGTTGAGTAAATGATCAGCCACTGGAATGGCTAAGTATGATCATAAGTGGGCTTATGTATGACAAGGCCCTAGTTGGTCCATGAAACCCCAAATTAGGTAAGGTTTACTTTGAAAACAGAAGCTGATAGCAGCAGTGGTGTGGATTGGAAAAATCACAAGAATTCGTAGGAGTGGAATTAAATAGTGAATAAATTATGTAATCGAACCTTGATGAATCTACTTTCATATGGAAGTAACGAAACAATCATAGGAATAGTACAGTAAGAGATATTCGGGTTCTTGTGGAACAGGGCCAGAACAGTTTCTGGATTCCCTGTTCCGACTTTGGAAATTCACTATAAATTGACCAGAGATAATTAGGGGTCATACCATATATGTATGGATTCCTCTCTGAGTCTAGTTTCCATAGAAACAAACGGCATCATTATTGAAGCTCTGTGCAGAGAGATATCCAAGTCGTAATGGGAAAAGGTCAGTGTAGTCGACCCCTGTAACATGGGAGACTTTGACTAATAAACTGTACTAATTGGCCCGACCAAAAATTCTAGAAAAAAATACATAGGTGGGGACATGAGTCTAGTTTCAGGGAAAAATCACAAAACTGATTTTCGAGTTGTGAAACTCAAGATATGATTTTTGAAGCGACTAGTACTCAGACTGGGCAGTGTCTGGAAAATTTTTTTTTTCAAAGTTTGTTAACATCTCGTGTCCGACTCCGGTGTCGGTCTCGAGTTCGGGGTGTTACATCATCAATGACATCTCTACCACTGGTTGATCACTAAAATAAAATTTGGGTGTAACTACTCCCAGTTCATTAACCCAATTAATACTAACCCGATTTTTGGGATGTGACATCATGTGGATTAAAACAAACAAACTTGAAAACTATTTTTGGAACACAGGCCGTAACTGCAAGTGGGTAATGTCATTGCAATATTTATAGTTCCAATGAAACACGAAGTATTCCAAGGGATCAAATCCAAAGGAGATGGTGGTTGAGTAATAATTAGCACACACTCTGGAGTCTAAGTAGCTACTGGTGTGGTTTTATAGTAAGAAAAAACATAATAAGAAAATGTTGCAAGGAAATTTAAAAAAAATAAAAATGCTACTTTAGGGACTAAATTGTAAAGAGTGCAAAACTACAAAATTAACCAAGAAATGATGAACGATGATCAATTGACTTTGATGTGGTTGGCCAATTTTCGAATGAGGGACTTCAATCACTTAAATTACAAAAGTGGCT
The DNA here is from genome assembly GCF_007990345.1 of Gossypium hirsutum. Taxonomy (NCBI): domain Eukaryota; kingdom Viridiplantae; phylum Streptophyta; class Magnoliopsida; order Malvales; family Malvaceae; genus Gossypium; species Gossypium hirsutum. Next base: position 2,189,015 of record NC_053432.1, on the reverse strand, counting down.
TAATTTTATCTCCCGATCTCAATTTTACCAAATTAGACAAATTAGTCTAGTTTTATCTCTCGATCACATTGGGTAATCCGGGTCTAACGAATTGGTGCGCAAAAAGATTACCTCTCAGTCTCACTTGTCTAGATGCTCCCTTAGGGTCTTCAATCCTAAGTTTTTATGTTCATTCAAATTTATCCAATTAATTACGATTTGGTCCTTCATCCAAAAATCAACTCACCACATCTCCATCAACCAACCCCTTTAAAGGTTTAGCTACCCATACTGAAAATACAACTAACAACCATGGAAATGAAAACTAAGGCAACCATGAAAATAAAGCTTAAGAAAAATATAATACTTGAGATTTTTATGCAAGAAAACTTAAAGAACATGAAACTAAAAGCATTCAACTAGAAAACCTGATGCAATAAACATAAAAGGAACAAATTTTAACAACTACAAAGTAAAATAAATTGAAATGCATTAAATTAAAGCTAAAAATTTCATTACAACCAGAGTACATGGACTGAAAATGTAAATAATCCTAAGCTACAGTGATAACTAACTTAACTAACTACAATAACACTAAGAACAAGGAGAAAATGCAGTAAAATAAACTCTAGAACTATGAAAGGAGAAGAAAAACTAAAACCCCTAGAAAAGTTGTAGAAAAAGAGAAAACCTAGAGAAACTAAAGTTAAAAACTAAACTAATATGTGTTTCCTTTCTCCTCAGCCCAAATTGGTTGTTTTAGGCTGATGGCTGATGAAATTTCATTGTCAAAATTGCCTATACATGGGCCTTGTGTTATTGGTGCATCAGGTGGACAAAGACTACTCTTTTTGTCCAACTTTGTCCCCTCACAACATCGATATCACGATACCCAAGAAGAGGGTATCGCATACCCCAATCAGTTTCAAACTCGAGGGTCTTCCTAGAGGGTGGATATCGTGATAACCCAAGTGGATATCGCGATACCACTGAAAGGTGGTCTCCAATATTCAAGTGTTTTGGAGGTATCACGATTCTAAGGTTTGGATATCCTGGCGCCCTTTCCTTTGGTATTATTTTTGCTCGTTTTCAACCTCCAACACGTCCCTACACCACTCAACCACATGTTAGGTCACCCAAAGGAAATATCGGCCAAATTGGGTCATAAAATGAGTAAAAATGGGACATTTACACTTATTAACTTAAAATTTAAAAATTAGGAAAAACTATGGAAAAATATACTATTTTGCTTGAGAATAAGCTCATTAAGTATACTAGGAAAGCCTAATTTTCCATATTAATTTATAGAAGATCAAATATAGAGAAAAATTAGCATAGGTTCGGCCATAATAGCAAAAAGAAATGATAAGAAAAAAAAGAAGAAAAACGACAATGGCGTGACAGTGGTGGGCGATAAAGGGTGGTGCAAGAAGGGGCGGTGATAAAGGTGATGATGTTGATGGTGGGGGTAAGAAATAATAAAAAAAGAAAAAGAAAAAGAAAAAAGAAAAGAAAAGAACTAAGGAGGAGTTAGAAAATGGGCGAACAAGGTGGATGATGAGAGAAAAATTGATAATAATCAAAATATGCTTAGGGGTTTTGGGGCTCAAAGGTGGTAAGATGGTAAGAATAAAAAAGAAAAGAAAATAGAGGGAAAATAGGAGAAAAAATATCTTTCCTTAAAAGTTTTAGGGTAAGGGAGGTAGTATGAACACAAGGGGAGAGGAATAAGATAAAAATTTAGGGTTTCCAAAACCCTAAGGGTGGCAAATGGAGGGAGTCCTAATTTTTTTTTTAAAAATTAGAGTAGGGAATCAAACTCAAGTCTCAAGACCCAAGAGCAATTTTACTACTACTTAACAACTAGGGTAGATACTCATTCTTTTCTAAACGCTAACAATATTAAGACATAAATTGGGGTGTGACACCATAAGTGGGATAAATTCTATAAAATCCTGACAGACTCGGCTAACATTCCTGTTATACAATAATTTTATACATCCCTAAAATAAATGGAAGCCAAGTGACCATTAGGCGAGCCATGGTCACATGTCACTGTTAGGGGCATAGACATATCGATATCAACCCCCTAAAATTTGTAGATATTATGATGTTCCATTCTATATGTATGATTTTTTTTTGCAAAAATAGGATTTAAATTTTTTCCAAAACATAGACATGGACAACATCATAGACTACTTAACTGATGAGAAGGTGAATGGACACAACAGTTAAACACTGAGTTTCCAATATCGTTTTCACATTTTAGACTATCCCCTATGGACAAAATGTGGTTCAAATTTATGTGCACTCGTATACATCCTGAGGTTAATGTTTCTAAAATTAATACTTTTGTAGTCACTATGCTTTATGCAATCTTGCAGAAGGAAAGAATTTGTATTGGAACTTGGATATACTGAAGCATGATCTACTGCGTTTGTAAGAAGAAAATAGGGCTAGTTTTCCCACATCTTATGATAGCCTTATGCAAGAAAGAAAAAGTTCCCATGGGAAGGTCAAAATTATTTCTGCAACCATCAAAGAATCCTATATGAGAGTTCAGAGCAAGACAATTTGTAGAACTTCATAAACGGAAAAAAGGCTTTGAAGCACAACAAAGTTCAAATGAAGGTAACATTCTTGACTTAGAATGGATAATTCGATGTATATAAGAGGCAGGGCCAATTTAAGAGGACTACGCACGAAGACACAACCTGCAGATGCTACAATTCCCATCCTTCAAATACAATCTGAGACCGAGCAATAGTAAAATTGACAATGAGGACACAAAAGAGGAGGAAGATCCCAAGGAAGAAGAGGACGAGGGGTCCAAACAAGGCTCCTACTGAAATTGAGCTCTTTTTATATTTTAGGGATTGTAATTTTAAAACTTTGATGATTTTTTATTTTTGCTTTCCCTATGTTTTTATTTTTTGCTAATAAAAAAAACAAAAAAAATGCTTATATCTATGTAAGAACTCCACACTTTGGACGACATTATATTTTGGAGCTAAACAAGCAAGAGGGAGGTCACTCGACAAATATACTGGAGTTGTCACACCAAAACAGGTAATCTCTTTCTTTAATTATCTTTCGAGCACATTAGGAACAATGTGTCAAATAAAGTGTGAGGTTGACGTAGAATTTTCCATTTTTTATTTATTATTTTTTAGTATTTTCTTTAATGTTTGCTTAGTATTTTTAGTTAAAAATTTTCTTTAATGTGTATTTTGTTTGTGCTTGAGCTTGTAGAAATACAAGTGATTGATTAGGAGCATGTAAGTAGGATTGTGTATATAAACTGTCAATTTAGTCTGTTAATAATTTATTCTAGGTTGTCTAATTTTAGACTAATTAGTTCAATTTATTACACTGTGAATTGGTTAAAGTGTGTTAAGCATACCGCATGATAAACAAATACATAAAAAAATGAATGTTGATTGAATTATAGGTCATAAAAATTGATAAATAATTGAATCCATGTATTGAAATACCTAGGGATGACCTAAGACATTCTTTGGTAGACACTTGAGCTAAAAAGCCGACCCGATGAATCAATTCCTTAGTACCCCATTTTGAGCCTAAATCCATTTTCTTGATGAGCTGTGAACGAAACCATGAGCCTAATATATTATCTCTAGATCCTTTCTTTTTGGTTCCAACACGAACTTAGATGTTGGGCCATTAATATTGAGGGTTAGGTAGATGCACAACGAAGATTTCAAAATAAAAAAAAATTGAGAGTGAAAACCAAGGAATAGTATAGTATAGTATAGTATAGTATAGCAAGTATAAGATACTTGCAAACTTGTGCATTAATGAAAAATCTAAATGAAGAAAAGCTTTGTGAAGGTTAAAAGCCAAGTGAGAAAATCTCGAATGAAAAAATGCAAAGTGAGTAAAAGGAAAGGAAAAAACCCATAGAAAAAGAAAAAATATACTCATTTTTTGCACAATAGACTTGCCAAGATGATTGTACTCATGAATATTATATTGTACCTTAGGAAATAGAGAGAAAAGGAAAGTGAGAAAAGTGGATATAATATGTTGAGTCTAGTGGGGACATTGAAGGAGAATTGGGAATAATATAATGTGCCAAATTATATTTGAGCTTGACCCACTTTGTTGAGCTTGTTCTTAAAATCCGAACCAGCCTAAGCTATAGAACCTTACAAGCCGAAAAGTCCTATGTGACCTAGGTGATACACGACATGGATGAAAATTGAACTCAGAATTGAAAATTCTTACCACCTATATTTCTTTAAGCATAAATATATATTTGTGGATTTTTTTGATGGATAACTATGTTTGACATTCTTTGACTTGTTTGCTTAGTAATTTTTTGAACTAATCTATCTATTATTAGAAATCATGAGTCAGTTACAAATCGCGCTAGAATTACATGTTCAGCCACACCATGTTATTTATATTGTTCCTATCTAGTTATGCATACAAAACATGCTCAAGTATGTTATTATCTTGTGTGTTTTCTTTTCTGTGTTTTATATTTTTATCTTGTTTGCTTGAGGACAAGCAACAAGTTAAGTGTGGGGGTATTTGACCTGTCACAATTTGTAATGGAAAATTAGGTACTTCCCAGCATTTAACGAGCTTGTTTTAAATTCATTTTAGGTTATTTTATTACATTTTCAATTTCAATAGCTTAGATTTAAATTCTTTCAAAATAAGGATTTTTACACATAATTTTGAATTAGTTGACCTTTTGGGCCAATACGGGCTTTAAGGTAGTTTTAACGAGTTAATTGTGTAACATCCCAAATTTTTTCTTAAAAGAATGTAGAATTATTTAAAAGATAAGTAAGTGAACTAGTGGTTAAAAGAAAAATCTAGAGGTAATGCAAATAAATCAAGGTCTCAAGTTTGATTCCCTTCCCTTATAAAATAGCTTAATTTTCTCTTTCTCCCTATTTTTGTGCCACCCATGCTTATTAACCTAGGAATAAATATCACTTTTTCATTTATTTTTCAGGCTTTAGTCATTCTTTTACAACCCTAGCCGCCCTTCCCCTTCATCTCTTCTCTCCCTTTTTATTTTTCCCCTTTCTCCCTCATTGTGCTACTGCCTAAAGTTCCCTCTCTTCTGCCCATATTTCCTTTGTTGATAGAGGATTTTTACAAAATTTTCTTCATCACCTTTGCTACTTTTTCCATTAAAATTTCCATCCTCAAATCTACCATTTTTATCATTTAAAAGTAAGCCTTCAAAGGCTCCACAAAGATTACCATTACCGCTCTTTTGCTATCCTTCGAGTAAGTGACGTTTTTCTTCTATTTTATTATCAAATTATTTTCTATTAAAGATCTCTTGTTTCGTATCTGGACCTTTATGGTTTTTAATGATTTAAATGGTAAATTTTCAACCTTCAGACACTTTTTTATTAAGCTCTCAAAACAACACCAAATTGCCACCATTAGTGGTGATGTGCCGCTCCTAGAACCACCAAAACGGGGCTGCTTATTTTTAATAATTTTACCATTTATTTACAGTAATATTTAGATCTATTAAACCACTTCCTAATCAGCCTTTAATCATTTATGATTTAAGGAAATTCAACCTAAATCGTTTGACAACTTAGATCTAACGAAACGAGAAGCGTAAGTACGGTTGTTTATGGGCTAATGGGCAAATTTGACTTGGAAATTAGGGAATGTGTTAGACGATTAAATTAAGATTTTAAATGGATTATTATCTACTCATTATTGGTATTTTAATTGTTTTATGCACTTATTTAAATGCCCCGAACGTACAATGAAGCCGTTTGTCGTTCGTTCGCACGTTTCGCATCAAATCAGTGTAAATAGTCTAGTCTAATTAGATCTGAAAGTTAGTGCTGTAATGCTGATTTGGTCGAACCCTTAGAGGGTGTTTTAAGGATAATTTTTCAGCATCTTAACTTGATAAAAATTTAATTTCAATTTAAGCCTAAAGGAGGAATTGCGGGTTTCGCCAATAATGCTATGATTGCGCGAAATTAGGGTGTGGGTTCTAACCTATAAACTTGAAAGTCTAAATAATACTTTCAGTGATTAAGTTGATGTTTAAGCTTTCTTGGTGGAATTAGTTAAATGGTTATGTAAGTGATTTTAAGGTGGTCGAATTAGGTACTTTTTGTGCCCTAACTAATGGCATGCTTGCAAAGTTACATGGTTGACTGATTATTTGTATGATTGGTATTGGTATAAAATAACATGAATGGTTTGAATATATAATGTCTGTTGGATGTATGTATATCATGTATTAAAATGAAAATAAAGATTGACTACATGAAATGTATGCATGAGTGAAATGCTATTAAATGTACTGAATGAAAGTTTGCTACTCATGCACTGGAAAAATTGCTTATAAAATGATAATGAAAGTATGGCCTGTTGGAACTTCATCAGATTGATGGAGAAATTGAATTCTTTATAAGTATTACTACAAAATGAAAGTGAATGATATTATGAGGGCATGTAAAACATGCTACTGAAATGTGAATGTAATGGGAATGTGTTCTTGATCGTAATTTGTATGAAAGGTCGCATGTGCATGGGGTGGGTTATTGTGGATGACAAAGGAGTTTCGTGGAGTAATTGCAGTATATTAAGTTTGCATTTATGTTATCAATGCACTGCACCAGGATTAATGAGGAGAATGACGATTATATTGTGTTTTAAATGGTAGTATAACTGCATTACGTATAATGGTTGTTTAACCACATTGAGCCCAGCTCGTAATGTTTGGAGTTTGGCAAACGGGTTCTGGGGAACTCATCGTGTGTAGAGGATGGTTGGGTAGGATTCTTTATGCATTGCATTATGTCCATGGCACTCAAAAGATAATGTTTTATGCTATGTGATATGTTGCATTAAATTATTGATTGGTGATTGTACGGATAACTGAATGTTCTTACCATTTAGACTCATAATAAGCTAGTTAGCTTACACCATAGTTTCAAACATCTTAGGTAATGCTTAAGAGTAGGATCAGATACGACACATGGGCATACGACGAACTTCGAACTAATTATTATTTATTTCATTTAAGTTTTATTTAAAATTTAATTTGTTTTGGGACTTTAAAGTTATTTGGATCGTGGTTTGGATTTTACTTTGTTTTGTGATTTTCATGTATTCATATTCGACACATTAATTTGGTTTTAAAGTACATTTTGATATTGGACAATGCTGGCTTAATGTTAAAAAGGGTAAAAATTGAGTTTTCCACTGTAATAAAAGATAATGAGGTTTTATTGAGTGAAGCAACGGGCAATGTGTTTTCTAAACCACGCAAATGCTAATAACATGACATAAGGATGGCTGATTTAATTAATGAAATGTCTTCTACAATAACAAAGATACAATGCTATTTTTTTTAAAAGAGCGAGTAATTAAGGTTTTTGAAGAACGATAGGGTAGTTTAGCCACACAGGTGGCTAATGTGATCTTCACAATTCGGCCATAATGTTTAGGTCGGGTTAGGAAGATTACAAATTGAACATGCAGGACACCTATTTTTTGGCCCAAAAGCATTAGGAATGACAACCAGGTCACAACATAGCCGAACAAGGTTCAAATTTAGTACTCGAAGTTTTTGTCATGATACACATAAGCCTATTTCACGAAACAGGTTTGACGGAGGTGTCATTGTCTGCACAATACATATTTAGCCTAATTAAAGCTTGTAATTGACCTAAGTGAGCAACTAACTTTACCTATAAATAGTTAAGTTGATGCTAAGCTAAGAGACAAGTTGTTATGTTAGAATCTAGGTTTTAGTGTTAGACTTAGTTTTTAATTAAGGTTTTTAATTTATTTTTTGAAACAATTTTTTATTTCTTGTTCGAACTTGGATTTGATTTGAGTCCAAGACTTGGTTATTAAGTGTTTTGATATATTTTTCTTTCACTTTTTTCCTGTTAACATCAATATCTCCATAGTTGTTACAGGAATTTGCAAAATCGAGTGCATCCAGTTTATCAAACGGATCAATATCAATTTTCTTTTCGTTTTAGTTTAATTTGTGTTTTTGCATGATTAAATTAATTCTTAGGAGAATGGTCTCGAGATTCATGAGTAGCTAAATCCTTTAGAAATGTTAACGAGTGAATGTGAGAGTAATTAATGGAAGAACGAGGGTTCCCTATAGAATTAGTTGGTTTAAATTATGTATGCTTAAACCTTAGGATTGACGACCCTAGGAAGTCATCTAGGTAAAATGAGGTTGAGAGATAAGTTTACCGAGTAATTCGTAATTTATCCTAGTTTAAAAAGCAAGGTTGAGAGACAATTGAGTATTAATGAATTAATTAATCAGTTAGAGGCCAAGAGGTATGAACTGGTTAGTTATTAGCTAGTTCACTAAAACCCGACTTCTGAAGTTATTTACAACCATTGAAGTAAGTTAATCTTAAACTTGTTAATTGAGATTTCTTTGTTGATTAATTTCGTTCTAGTAATTTTATTTTATTTCATAATATTAATTTCTTTATTATTATAACACCCCTAACCTGATCTAGGAGTTTTGGCTAAGCCAAGGGCGCTACATTGATCACCGAAGTGATCCAGTAAAGTCATTCACTTGTTTGAGTTAATTTGTATGAAAATCACTATTTAGTTTTTAAGAACAAAACATTCATTAATCAAAATGACTTTACTTAGTAATCCAATTACAATATTATTAATGTGAATTGTTGAAAAATGGTTCAAGTTTAAAAAGACCTATCAAAACTTTAAGTATTTTGCAAAGCAGTGGAAAACATTATTAAGAATAATGGTTTTCTAAACCAAACAACATGCAATTTATCATAGCGTTAACTATATGTCATGCTTTAAAGGTATTAAGCTAAACAATCCCAAACCACAATTATAAAAGCAAGAAATAATTAATAATTACAATATGGTAAATGACTTAATAAAACAACTAAGGAAATTTTTAATGGAAACTTTTAAAATAATAATGAAAGAAAATGGGTTGCTAGTTCGAGGTTCTTTCGATGCCATTTCGAGTACTAATTTTTTGCGTTACATGAAAGGTAAGGAAAATAGGGGGTGAGTTTAGGACAGATCAATGTGAGTCTAAATTATAAACCATTATATGTAATTGATCAAACAGTAAAGCATTCAATTTATAGCGTAATAGAAAATTAAGCATAATGTAAGGGACATTTAGAAAATCAAAGCATGTACTGATTATTTTCATGATGCAATGTAAATGCAAATTTTAATTTTAAGTTCTCACTCATACATCCCATCTGCCCTCGAGCATCGCTCAGCACTCCAAAACACATTTCAATAACTAACCATCCCGAATTTCTCGATAATGATGGTTGTTCACTTATCATCCGTGACGATGACTTTTATTACAATAACTTACCATATCGATTGTCTGATTTTGATGGCATTTTAACTATCATCCTAGTTTACTCGATCTCGATGACATTGTCGCTTACTTCGAGCAGTACTGGCCTTTGGTGTGGACGTAAATTATCACTTTCTCCTTGGACCTCTTCCATCCTCCATACCCAATTTCATGTAATCATGCACATAAACTCAACATATCATGCTATTTATCAACAACTGATGCTATGCTTGCCAAGCACATTTATTATTTCATACTATCATTTAATGGCATGTATTCATGCATTCATTCATATCAATTTCACATATGCAATTTCTTCATGCAAACTAAAAACTTGTATCGATATTTTAATATTACATTGTTTATCATGCTTGTTCGTCTAACACATACATAACAAGTTTACATATAGGGTTTGCACATAAAAGGTTCGCACATATAAGGTTTGTACATATAGGGTTTGCACATATTAAATCACATACTATATAAGATGAGGATTCACATATTGTGTCATACTATATAACATGATGGTTCGCATATAATGTCATTTTATATAACATAGGGTCCTGACCACCTCCGGATATACTAACGTCCAGAGTGTGAATACTGCAATAGAATAAAGAATTACGAGGCGGTATCTGCAAGTATACTGGTCGAGTTTTAATATAAATTTTTCAATGAAGTAGGTAAGTACTCCGAGGATCGTACCCAAGAGAGGTGAGTACTAAATCAATCTTAACCTAAACAATTAAAGATCTAATTAATACTTTAAGTCAGTTATAGTACGAAAGTAAAATAAGAGATAATTTTAGGGTTTCTTAAACTAAGGAAATAAAATAACATAAAAAAATAAAATTGTAAGAGATAGAGAGAAATAAAGTGAATCAAATCTGAAGATAGGTGATTAGCTTGCTTTAGCAATCTCAATCAACTGTCGTCTCGGGTTCTTCGTCAATCAACTAATCACTACCCTAGTAAGATTTTTCGATCTTCCACTAACATAATGAGTCAGAAAAATTACTTATCTTCTGACCTCACAGTCCAAACTAGTTTGGGGTCAAGACATTCACGGATGGGCAAGACCAATTTTAGGTTAATTCCCACCTTGATAGCTTCTTGGGGTTGTTAGGCCTAGGGTTTGTTTCACATTATTCCTTTCCTAAACAATTGATCTATTGAATAACCCTACAAAACAGTTAAGAGATCATTCTTCCGCTCACTAATCCCCCCATTAGAAGGATTAGTTTCTCATGACTTTCATAAACAACATGGAATAAATGGAAGAATTAATAATAGGGAATGGATTGAAATAGAGAGTTTAAGAAAAGCTAATTGATACTGATAATAAGCACGAATCCAAAGAAGTTGATCTCCTTTACAATCAAATCTCTTGAAGAAAGCAAATAACTAAAACTATGAAAACTTAAGAAAAAAAAGAAAACAATTCTTAAACCTTAAAAGAAAATCTAAGCTAATTGAATGATGTCTATAATGTGTGCCAGAGAGGTTTATTTATAGCCTTTAGGTAGTTGTCATCCTTAGCCCTTGGGTAGCTGATGTTCTCAAGCTTAAACCTCAATTGTGTAGACCAAAATGCCCCTACTTCATGTTTTATTCTCGCCATAGAGTTGATGTTACGACACACTAAGACCTATGTCACAACGTAGCAACTGGCATGTTCCTCTGTAGCCATCTTCAGGGCATGTCGCGACATCTTTAGCCTGTGTAGTGACATTGAAGGCTATTTCTCACTTTCTCTATTTTTCTCTCTATGTTGCGATATCGGATCCCCCATGTTGTGACATAGAGTCCAGTATTGACCCAAAATGCCCTCTAATGTTCTTTTGTACACTCACAAAGTATGATAGCTCTCCCTTAAGCCTCATTCAACCCTTAAGGTTAATAAAAGATTCAATGTGCAAGTAAACAAAACTAAAGAAACTGAATTAAAACACAATGAAAATGCTTGTATTCAAGCTCCTTAAATGTGAAAAATAGTTTAATCTGCTACACCGAATTATGGAAGATCAGGTTCACATACTATGTCATACTATATAATGTGGGTGTTCGCATACTATGTCATACTATATAACATTGGGGTTCACATACTTTGTCATACTATATAACATGAGGGCTCGTATACTATGTCATTCTATGTAACATGGGAGTTTGCATACTATGTCATACTATATAATGTGAGGGTTTGCATATTATGTCATATGATATAACATGGGGGTTTGCATACTATGTCATTCTATATGACATGGGGTTCCATGCTATGTCATACTATATAACATGGGGGTTCACATACTATGTCATATTATATAACATGAGGGGTTGTATACTATGTCATACTATATAACAATGGGGTTCACATACTAAGTCATATAATATAAAATAGGGTTTGCCTGTTTCTTTCTTTTTACATTAAACCCTAATTCCTAATGCTTCAACTTAATTAATCATACATAATGACTTAAATTAGATCTCACACTTGATTGAAGACACAAAAAAACCCCTTAATTTGGGATGAAGAAATCGAAAATCACTAGAAGGAGAGAATTGCAATTGAAAACCTTGAAATCTCTTAAGAACCTTAATTGCAATGAAGGTTTCGACAATGAAGAAGAAGAAGAAAGAATTTTGATAGCTTTTTTTTCTTGAATTTTTTTCTAAATATGAGTTCTAAAAGATTGACTATTTATAAAACTTTTTTCCTTAATTGAAATAGGTTTATGAATTCATTGAGAATTAGGATTGATTTAAATTAAGGACTAAATTAAAAAATAGTTTTTGGTTTGGGTTGGTTTGAAAATTCGGTATTTTATGACGTAAAAACAAGGAAATAAATATTTTGGCTAAAAAGTGCACAATAGGTTTAAAACTTGGGACCAAAGGGAATGCTATGTCTTAATCATTAAACTAGCAAACTCATTCTTGTTATAAACCTTTAAAAATTGTTTTTAAAAAATTTTGGCCAAGCTTTAAGGTAAATTAAAAAAAAAAAACAAAGGGTGTAATCAAGAGAGTTTGAACCTAGGACCTTAACTTTGCATAACATCTTACCATCAAGCCTAATGGTCTATTTCTATTAATTCTTTATCAAAAATAAATTTTAAGGCATTTTAAGTTCACTTACTCTATTCTTTTTATGCGTTAGAAATCTAAATTTTATCTCTATTTCTTCTAGCCCTAATTTTAGAATGTGACAATTATTATTTATCGTAATATGATTTTTGGTGAGTACTGTTTAGACCTATTATTGTAGAAGATCATTATAGAGTTAATCCATCCTCCCTTGGGCACGATAATCGGAGTACTTCCTATACCTCATTGTACAAAACTATATTACAACTTGATCTGTATATTTGCGGACACTGTTGCTTGATTATATATATATTTGCTATAGTATTTCTAGTCCAAAGGTTCAGAAAAGTATATTTTTTTTAATTTCTAGAGATTTTATATAAGTTTCCATATTTTTCTGATTTGTTAATTTTTTTTCCTAATTTTTTGAATTTATTTCAAGAAAATAAGAATTAAATGATGTTGCATGGTTTGGTGATAAAAAAAAATTCTTTATTTTATGCATGTCACACCCCTTAACCCTATCCCATAGTCGGAACAGGATTATGGAGTATTATCGATCACTACAGATCAATTACAATTAGAAGAGAAAGAAATACAATTCAGTTCATAAAATATATCTTAATGTTCCTTTAATAGGACCTCGAGACTTAAAATATATGTTAAAACCAAACCGGGACTCAATCGGAAACTTATAAAATTTTTCATAAATTTCTTAAAATTTCACTTTTATGAATAGTACCACACGCCTATGTGGCTTATATGACACGCCCATGTGGCCACACCGTATGGCTCACACGGCCTGGACATGCCCGTGTCCTTTACCCGTGGAGCTCTCTGACTTTTACCTATGAACAAATTAATTTCACACGGCCAAGACACACGCCCGTGTGCTCAGCCCGTGTGGCAATTTATTTTGTAGCATTTTAGGTGCAGGGGACACACGACCTAACAACATGCCCGTGTGCAAGCCGTGTGTCTCACACGGTCTGGTCACACGCCCGTGTGCCAGGCCGTATGGACTCAATAATGAACCTTTCACACTTTATTAACCAACCCTGCAAATTTTCAAACCACAACCAATACAAATACCAATACCAAATCAATCTAATACTTGACTTAAAACACTTATTATGTATCATTATCAATTATCAATTTACTTAATTCACTATTACTATCACAATGCAAAATAACACACTTAAAACATCCTAGGTACATATCATTATCAACAATTAACATGCTTTACCTTATTGAGTACAGGATCGGCCTAAGATGCTGATTCAACGGTCTGACCTTAACCTAACCTGCGCACGGAAACAAACCGTACGCTGAGTATGAACTCAGTGGTATTTCTATAATCCAAACATTTAATAATATAACATACACTTAAAACATATATTGATCATAAATATTCAATTATTCATTTCATGGATAAATTCTTTATAACTCATTCAATTCTTATCATCTATTAATCCGATTGGCTTTCCAAAATAAATTCATATATCCCTTGAACAATAATATTTCCCATTCATATCTAATTCAGAGATACTTAATTCATATGTTTCAGTCATTCTTCAGTTCACTATTCAGTAACATTAAATAACATTAAACTATCACATTTCAATTAGTATTCTGTACTTATCCATTTCGGTAACAGTTAGTACTTTTTAATATCAATCAATTTGTCATTATCATTCAATAGCAATCAATATATCTTTATTGTTCAGTAATCAGTCAGTCATTAGTAATAACCAGTAATTCGATAACAGTCAAATATTCAGCAGTAGTCAATTATTCAGTACCTTTATTTACCCCTATTAACATGACTCGGACCTGGACAGATACACGGATCCAACCCACACACAGAGATAGCATACAGTGTTTCGTCGGTCGGAGCCGGAATACACCGTAACGGTAACAGTAACAATAACGGTACACAAAGTACCTCATCGGAACAAATCCAAAACAGTAACAGTAACAGTAAGGTACGGAGTACCTTTTCGGAACGAATCCGGAACAGTAACAATAAGGCGACACTTATAGTGTCTCATGACACAAAGTTGAAATATCCCTGAAAACTTCCAATCCTATGGCATAACAACTATATTCGACTAGCCCGATACTGTTAATAGGGTTTTACAGTAAACTTTCCGTTTTAGTCAGTACATATTTCAGTTAATCATATATATTTTCAATTCAATATATTTCAATTCACTTTACATTAACAAATGTTCAAATTTCACAATGATCATATATTTTCATATCAATTTCATCATTTTCCCAAATCAATATATTTTCAATATAACATACATTCATATTCAATGCCACATCAAATATATATATTCATATAAATTCAATAAATTTAACATATACCAATTAATCCATTTCAATCATAAAACACAATAATTCTTACCTTAACATTTGCCATATACTTTAAATAAAAAATATAACAATCAATAACTAAGTTCGGATTATAGAAATATAAACCGTGAATTTTTCTCGAGTTTACTCCTCGTCCACTTTTTCTTTTCCTTTCTTCATGGATGCCTCAGGTGCTATGTTAGCTATGAAAAATTAAGATAATTTATACTATTAATACAACACTAATTTATATTGAATAATTAAATTTTTATTCAATTTCTACCTTATTTTCAATTTGAACCTAATTAAGTTCACTTACTTTTCTAACTCAATTCATACTTTATTTCTACTCAATTTTCTATCATATTCAACATAAATATCCAATGTTCATGATAAAACCCAAATTTAAATTTTTTTTCAATTTAATCCCTCAATCACAAAACTTATAGCTTCTTTTACAATTTAATCCATTTGTCAATCTTAACTTGAAATTCATTCAATTTAAATCCCTAATTCAACAATTTATCCAACATGAACTATGTTCAAAAACTTTAAAACTTCCAAAACCTCAATTTAATTTCATCAAAACTTTGTTCTAAAGCTTTTAAAATATCAAAATTAAGAGAAAAGGACTTTGATTAACTTACCTATTAAAGTTTAAAGCTTCAAAACCTAATTCTCCCTTTTCTCCCTTTCTTTCTTTCTCCACTGTTCTTCTCTGTTTCGTTTTCTTTATTTCTCTTTTTTTTTCCTTTCTTTTATTTCTTTTATTTTATTTATATATATATAATATAATAACAATAAGAATAACTATAATAAATATCTATTTAATAACTATAATAAATATCTATTTAATAACAAATATTTATTTTACATTTGTATCCATATATATTATTACATTTGTATATCATCATCACCATACATTTGTCTTTCTTTTATTTATTTAATTATTTATTTTATTTAATTAATATGAAATAATAATATTTACTTAAATAATAAGTAAATACATACATGTATTACAAATGTATGTATAATATTTATTATACATGTATTTTATTTTTTTACCACACACTTGACACTCATTTTGGCTTATTTACTTATTTAGTCCCTTCAATTTTCTTTATTCTATAATTAAACTTTTACACTTTATTCAATTTAATCATTTTATCTAATACTCTTAATTTAAGCTAATTCACTTAATTAAACTCTAGTTAAGCACTGAATTAACTTCGTAAATTTTCTAATAAATATTTACGAATCCATTTTTCAGAAACAGAGACCCGAAAATATACTTTTCCGATAACCGTAAAAATTCGGGTCGTTACAATGCATTTACATGATTTGCGTTTAAAAAGCATCAAGTTTAGGGTCCATTTGTTTACATGTAAAAAGTTTTACGGAAAATATTTTCTGCATTTTCCTGTGTTTGTTTCACAGAAAATAGTTTGATCAACAGAAAATAACTTACAGGTCAATGTAAAATAAGCCATTTTTCTTATAAAATGACTTACCATTTTGAAAAGCGTAAGTCATTTTTTGGAAAAGAGCTCATCTATAAATAAATTTATTTTTATATAAAAATTAACTTAATTAAGCTTAATATTATTATATTGATAATAAATTTTATTTTTTAAAATATTTAAAATATTATATTTTTCAATATTATTAAACATACATATTTAATTATTTATATTTAGTCATAAAATAAATTATTAATATAATAAATATAAACTATTTAATATTTCAATTTTATTTTAATAATAAATTTTAAAAATAATAATTTTAAATAATATTATTCACATATTATTGAAAATATTCAATGTTAATATTTTAATAATAAATATTTATTACAATTATAAATATATTAATAATAAATATTTTGTAGTATAAATATTAAAATATGTCATAAGTCTATGTATACTTCACAGATTTGTAATTTAGTCTTCATACTTTTATTTTTAAGAATTTAGTCTCTTTACTTTTCAAATTTGAAAATCAAGTCTAATTGTTGGCATCGTTAATTTTTTTTGTCAATTTTGTTGATGTCACATTTTTAAATAAAAAATACTCACTTAGTAGTCATATAATTAAAAAATGACGTAATGAATCTGAATTTAACATAATATTTTTAATATATGCAAAAACATTGTAAAATATAAAATTATAAATAAAAATAAATTCAATTAAACAATAAAAAATAAGAAAATCTCAAATATATGTTTATTTACTTGAAAACAACTTTTATGGAATCATAAAATTTAACTTAATTTAATGTAACAATTGATAAAAAGAAATCTAATTAAAAATATAGCAATATTTATTTCATTAATTAAATTCGTAAACAATATGACAAAAATTTACAGCAGAAATTGAATTTATGCAATACGTAAAACGATTTTTAGGAAATATATTAAGGAACTTCTAATATACAATATTATTTTTTTATCTCCTGCAATGTAAGGGTTGTTCATATATTTTATAAAATTTTTATTATTTAAATAAAAATTAAAAAAATCAATAGTCAAAGTGATAAAAAAATTGTTTTAAACTTATTTAGTTTAAATAAAAAAACGTTTTTTATTTAGTTGTTCAAAATATTTTATTATGAAAATTATAAATAGTATTTTAAATTTTAAAAATTTATAAAAATATTTTAAAAATAGAATTTCACGTTTCAGAACCTTTTAAAATGCATAAAACATTTGATAAATTATTTTTTTAATATTGTATTTAAAAACATTTTATTTTTTATCATTAAATATAAAATATTTTTTAAAAAATTAAAATTAGTTTTAAAACTTTAAAAAACTTTTAAAAAACATTTATAAAAATTTTATTTTAAAATATATTTGAAACAATTTAGTTTTAATATTATTGATAAATGGATATTCCAATTTTAATCTTTAAAAAAATATTTTTTAACATTTTATATTTAAAAATAACTATACGTTTGCAAACATACTTTAAAAAATAAGTAAACATACAAAGAAATTTTTAAAAAACTTTAAACATATTAGTTAATAATGCAATTTATAACCAACCATTTCTACCTCAACTTTGTCAACGATTTATTTCAACATAGAGTTTATACATATTTATTTCACAATAAATCTCATATTTATCAATTATTTTTATATTTTTCTCACTAATTCATTATTTCCACGTCTTAATCCATGGAAATTTACTTATATTCATACACATGCTTATTTTCATATTAATGTCACAATTTTTTTTATTAATCCTCTAAATATGTTAAAATAGGAGTAATGGTATCCAATGACACTTACACTATTCTTAACTACTAGGCCAATAATTTTCTTATTCAAAAAACGCACAATGATAACCTTATAAATCGAGGGATGATCACTCTTGATTTTTATAAACTTGAATCTTATAACTCGATATTTGGGGTATGACAGGAATTTATTGAACTCCAATTGTATGTTCCTTTGATGTTTGAGTATCATAATTGGCTTTTACAAGTTCATCATTTGAAGAAATCTATTAATGTTGCATCAAATGCATTTTAGATAAACATTGATGTATTATGTTCTTCATTGTTCCCTTTTTTTTAAAAAAAAAAAACTCTTTTATCAACCATGAGATTCCATAAAAACTTAAAATTTCCTAGACCATTCAATACCTTTCTCATTTATTACATTCACAATAAATAGATTATGTAGTAATTATGCCACACTTGATAATTAAATATTGTTTTTGTTTAATTAAAACTTGGTTTATGCTCAATTTAATTTTTGAACTTTGAATAGCAAGAAGAGACCTTGGACTGTTTGGATAAGACGGCTTGAATTATTGGAGACGTTTGTTTTGTTAAAATCGATAGGAGAGTTAATGTTAGAGCTGATACTTTGGCTAGGGGTGGACTGCATTCATCTTGTATTTTATGTTTTCTTAAAATCGATAGACGTTGGTTTATTTTATGTTTTGTTGTTGTATTTTGTTTTTGTTTTAACACCTTTGCTAAGGACTTACGTGTATAAAGCACTAAATGCAAGTGAATTAACTAGTTCTTCGGATTCATGTAATTTGCTTTATTAAAGTCGGTTCTTAGAAAATAAAAAAAAAAACCTAGAATCAACCAATAGAATTAAAAGATTGCAAGCTGTTTTTGGAACACCAATTGTGAATTTGTTTGACTTCAACAACACTACTTACTGTAACCAACCCATTATGAATAGTTTCAATTAACATTGCATTGTAACTTTCCAACTCAACACATCTAAATCCTTTAGCTCAAGTCAATTTCAATCCTTCAAGAATCGCTCTGGCTTCAATATGGAAAATATCGTTCATACCTAATACCATCTTGAATCCTACCAACCATCCTCCACTGGGCCCTCTCACTACCCCTCTTACCGGTGCTTTTGGGTTATTTCTTGACACTGAACCATCAACGTTAACTTTAACTCAATCAGTCACCAGAGGTTGCCATCTTCCAACTATCATTGCCGTACGTGTGATGCACATTTTGCTTATATGTTTTATAAAATTTTTATTATTTAAATAAATATTTATAGTCAAAGTTATAAACTATTTTAAAAACTTATTTAGTTTTAAAAAAACGTTTTTTTTATTTAGTTGTTTAAAACATTTGATAAATTATATTTATATTGTATTTAAAAGCGTTTTATTTAGTTATTTAGTTTAAAATGCATAAAACATTTGATAAATTATATTTATATTGTATTTAAAAGCGTTTTTATTTTTTATAATTAAATATAAAATATTTTTAAATTTTTTTATAAACAATTACAAAGATTTTATTTTAAAATATTTTTAATATTATTGATAAAGTGATATTTCAATTTTTAAAAAATATTTTTTAACATTTTATATTTAAAAAACATTATACGTTTGTAAACATATTTTAAAAAGTAAGTAAACATCCATGTAAATTTTTTAAAAAAACTTCAAAATAATTTTAAAATTATTTACACATATTTGGGGAAAGGTGTTAAATTTTTTTCTTGAAAAGATAAATTTAATTGTGATTCAAAACATATTTATTTTTAGTCAATTTTAATAATTTATAAAAAAATAGAATTAGATATCTTTTCTAATTTAATTTAATTCATATAAAATAGTAAACATATTTTTAATTAATAATATAAAAATACTGACAATGTTAAATTATATTATTAAAGAGGTCTAGAATTATAATTTTTCAATGTTTTTATCATTTTAATTAATTTTTAAACAAACTTAAGTAAAATAGATTTTATTTTTAAAACAATTGTAAAGCATTTACAAAAAAATTAAATTGTATATATTTCAGATATCAAAAGTATGTTTAAGCATATTATTTAAATTATTAAAAGCATTTTATTGAGGCAAAATGCGCTAAGAGTTGCTAAGTGGCACTTGGTAGTACCAACTACAGACTGCCACTGAAATGATTAAATACTTGTCTTATTTGGTTTAACAATTTAATGAAGAAAACCGCTAAACCTAGTTATGTGCTATTTAATTGAAGATTCTTTGGTCCATTTATGGAAGTTAATCATTGGCTTTTGAAGATTGGATTGGATTCGATTGAATTTAATCAACCCTTGGGATGTAGAGGATCGATCAAGATTATGTTGTTGTTTTGGAAGTCATATCTTCAATTGATTTTTCTTTAACTAGTGTGATTGTATTAGCTATTTTCAAAGAGTTACTTTGTATTCACTTAGATTTGATGTTAGGAAGCCAAATGGAATATATGTGGAGAGGCTTCTATAGGTTATGTATGAGAGCTTATTAAGTGCATTTATATATGTTTATCAAGAAACATTTTTTGTGAGAGAATATAAATTGTATTGCGAACATTATTAAGAGTGTTTACTACCCAAGTTCTTAGGGGGAGGATTTGGAGGTGAGTGTTCTAGTCTGTAGGTATAAAGGTGAGATCTTTATACTTGAGGAGTGATAGAGTGTGAATCACTTGTTGTATTCATGTTCAAAGATAGTGGAATTACTCACTGAGCTAGGCTCCGTAGATGTAGGGAAACTGAACTGCGTAAACAAAACTTTGTGTTATTTCTGTTTTATTTAACGATTTTTCTTAGTGCCAATCATAGTGACCAGTGCAGTCTGACACTTTGATAGTAGTTTTGCATTTCAGTAAATAAGAAACTTGAGGTAGCAACAATTGGTATCACAGTAAAAACTTAATGTATTTAGCCATGAATCCTAGTGTCACTTTTTGCTAATAATGGAAGGTTCATTGATTACTCGCCCCCCTATGCTTGAGAGTGACAATTGTCCCTACTGGAAGGAAAGAATGAAAGCCTACATTAAGTCTATCAATGAAAAGGCATGGAGATTTGTACTCACTACCTGGCAAGCTCCTACTATAGATACTGATGCTAGAAAGGTTCCTAAGTTTGAAATTCAGTGGACTATTGAAGAAGAAAGAGTTGCAAATGTAAACTCTAAGGCATTATATGCCAAATTCTGTGGCATTGATATGTAAGAGTTCAAGTGCATAGTTGCTAAGGAAGCTTGGGAAATACTCCAAAATTCATGAGAGGACTAATAATATCAAGCAATTCAAGATGTAGATGTTAACCACTAAATTCAAGACCCTGAGAATGCAAGATATTAGTTAATTGGTGAGTTCTATGCCAAGTTGTGTAACTTGTCCAATTAGGCATTTACTTTTGGCGAAGGCTGTTCAAATTCTAAATTGGAAAAAGATCAGGTTTGAAAATAGTTTTCTTGCACAACAGAAAATAAAAGTTTTAAAAATCGACCTGGTTTGTGATATTTATAACAATAAACCCTAAATCAAATTCATACCTATGTTTTTGGATAAACGTATCCTTATTGTTCCCAACTTTTGACGAAATGATCTTCTCAACTATTCTCGTACCATGAACTGATTCGAGTGTGGGCTCAAACAAATGAATCAAACACAGAACCAGAAATATTTTCTTTACTTCCAATGGGAAAGTAAATTTCTCTTAAATAGAAACTGGTAGAATTGAAATTCCCAAAAAAAAATTACTCTTAAAATAAATTCCCACTACTTTTTGCTAGAATAGAAATATTGAAAACTTTAGAGGAATTTGTGTTTTTTTTCTTTCTATTGGTGTGACTTGAAGCCTACCAGTGTTATCTATTTATTTGGTTGAAGTGGTACAATATAAATAATATTATTTTGATAGAAAAAAACTCCAACTCTCTATTATTTAAGGAGAGGGGTGGCAACCCTAGATAGTAATATTAGGGTTTGTCGTCCCATGTATTCCATATAAGGGGAGTTGGGCCTCTCTTGTACTTGGTTCAATTATATGTGTTTCTTGAACTTTAACCTTGCACTTTATAATTTATTCCAACTTAGTACATGTTTTTTCTATTTCCCAAATTAAATCTTATTTTTTGAATTAATTTAAACAATTAATTCTCAATTAAATAGATTTTTCAATCCAATTCTAATTCCAATTAAAATCATGACACCTTTACTGTAAGAAAATCTATGAGAAAATATATTTAATTTTTTTTATATTCAATTGGATTCACAATGACCAATTAATTTAAATCCATTTTCGAACTTCAATTAATTAATTAATTAATAATTCGAAAAACCATAAATTGATTCTCAGGTTATTTCCATACTTAGGAAGAAAACCACATTCATTTATGAATGTAACCCATTTCTCTAACTTCATCATTTCTATCCATTTCTGTTTATTTGATTTATCACACAATTAATTTCTAATTTCAACGAGCTAGTAGAGAGACCGATTGGATATATGCAATTGAGGCTCAAATAATTTATAATTAAGTTTTAGCTTTTCGCCTATTAATTATAAACTCATTTTGTCACGAAGTCATTCCATTATAGTATTGTGATTGAGCTCTCTCTAATGACATACCATTACGAAAGTAACTTAATTAGTGCTCATCTAATGACCTTATCATAAGTGTGTTACTCTCATAGGATATCTTTAATATATTTGGGATAATATCTGTTCTCCTGATATGGTCCTATTTTATCTCATGGTAACCATTACATCTTTCTTCATGAAAAATCAATTATTATCAAATAGTAATCAAGTCACTCATAATAAAGAATGACCAATGGCCACGTTTAATTTTCATCAACTATATAATTCCAATGAGAGGATACCATTTACCCATGTCTCAGTCTATGAATTCCACTATTGTGAATGATGCTACATACTGCAGAAGTCATATACCCAACGCATAAACTTTTAGTTCCTTATCTATCCGAACTCAGGCTTTTACTTACATCAAAATGTATAAGTCATGCATACATAGTCTGTCATCCATTCAGGATTTAGGTATGTCACACTATGAACTTCACAAGTGAATAAATCCATAAATGAATTTATGATTTATTCTTCTTGGGTCCAGTCCGATGTACTATCAGTTTAGTCAATCACATCTGTATCTCTATATTCTGGGAGTCATCCACTCTAATACCTAAGGTAAAACATCTCCCCAATTGGACTTGATAGATGACACATTATTATTTCAATTGATTTGCTCATTTCCATTAGACTAAGAACATGTTTAGGTTCATCTACTAATATAAATGGTCTCTTCATATTACGATCCGACCATGTAATATCGCTTAGTATTAGTTAAACATTAGATGATTAATGAGCAACATTTGTTTCTATTTTTATTTGCGTGCAAAACCTATATGAGGACAATTATAGAAAGTATATCAATGAATTTGTTTTATTAACCAACCAATTCAAAAAAAGTACATGTTTACAAATGAATATACTATACTCAGGGCATAGGATCTGATAAACATGCTAATTTGCATATTTTTGTGTTTAATTTTGTTTATTTTTGAACTGACCTTGCTAATTAAGTTCTTTTATGATTTAATATTGTCAAGGATGCAATTAGTCAAAAATAAGCTAAAAAGGGTCAATTTGAAAGATAATCATTGAAATGGAGCCAAATCAAAAAGGTAGAGGAAGTCAAGGACGCATAAAATATTTTGACTTTGTAAAAGCCAAAAATAGGAAAATCTTATTTTATTTTATTTTTTTATATCAAATTAGTTTAGGTTAAATTTAGTAAACCCCATGTATAAAATAGGGGCTTTATGCTCTTAGAAAATCATCCATTACTTTTGTATTCCTACTTCAATTTAGAATTGGATTATTCTCTCTTTTCCTATTTCCATTTGGAATTGAGTTATTTTTTTTGATCTTTCAATTTGAGGTGGGAATTTTGTCCATTTCATTTCAATTTCTTTTTTTTTTTCTAAATTCGTCCAATTGCTTTCCAAGACCTTTTATCCCCCAATTTCTTCCATTATCATACAAATTCAATCACCTTCCACAACTTACAAGCATGAATAAATTCATGCTTCATTAAATTTCATTTTAGCTTTAGGCTGGTGTTCTTTTCGGTCAAGAATCGTGAGATACAAATTTGTGTTAAAAATCCTTCCAATCGGTATTCAATTTTTTCCTAAGTATCGGGATAGACCAATCATCCCTTAAAGTAAACTCAATTTCAAGTCAAAGTGCACGTTGGGTTGAAGTCGTGTTTGCTGATAGTCGGAGAAACGAGTTGGTCGTGCTGTATTTGGTTCTCCAATAACAAATCAAGGAAGAAGTGATCGAGTTTGAACGACCTACGCGGTTGAGGCTGTTAATTCTAGTTGGGTTCTTCAGAACGCAAGGCTGCCGAAATCTTGAATCGGGAACACGTATATCTTGGTTAGATAATTAGTAAGGGTTGGTTTGCAGATCGTACCGGACCAACTACTGGAGGAGGAATTAGTGGTTAGGACGTTCTTAACTGCTATAACCAGCTTATCATTTGGAGGGGAAGATTAATTTTCAAGGATCGATTCTTGATACGAAATTTACCGAGTCTAAGGCTAAGGCTTATTTTATCTGTTTGCAAAATTCTGAATTTATTTTCTAACTTATTTAATTAATTATTTATGTTGTTTCAATTACTTAGTTTCTAAACATTTCAAAACCCTCCGATTTACTTTCATTTTTTTCTTGCAGGTACGATCAGAGTCGTGGGCACGACTATTGCCATGACCTTTGACACGACAAACACTCTGATCATAAGCTATACAAGGAAGTTGATTATAGTATCCAATCCCTATGGACTCGACCCTACTACCACTATTTACTATAATTTAGAGTAGTTTTGTAGGAATTATTTTTGGTGATTTTGACGCCCATCAGGATCCAATAGATCTTAAGGTCACTGCCTGAAAGATTCTCAGTCAAAGTGGCTACCATTGAAGAGGCTAAAGATCTTGAGAGCTTAAATATTGATGAGTTAATAGGATCTCTAAAAATGATCGAGTTGAACTTGGATGAATCCAAAAAAGTTAAGCCTAAGGGCTCCTTCCAAGTTGTGGATGAAGTGCCGATTTCTAATGTCTTTGCCATAGAAGAGCTTTAAAGAAAAATTGCACTTCTTACTCAAAATTTTAATAAGGCCTTTAAGAAGTAAGCCAAGAGGTTCAAGAAGTTAGGACATCTAAGAATACTCCTAAGAACAAGAGCAAATGTGTAAGTATAAAAAAGGAGGCGGAGAAAGAAAAGAAGAAGGGCATCTAGTGTCATGAAAGTTTTGGCTATGGCTATATTCAACCTGAGTGTGTTATTACTCTTAAGAAGAAGAAGGCATTGTGTATATCTTGGAGTGATGAAAACACTTATAGTAATTTAGATTTTGATGAAGACTAAGTCAATAATTTCGTGGCTTTTACTTCGAGTGTTCAATCTAGTTTTAAGACTAAAACTGATGATGAGTTTGAGGGAGGATTAGATGGAAAGTTCTTAAACACTTACAAAATAATGCTGAATAAGTGGGAATAGGTGTGTGAATTGAGCACAAATTTGAATTAAGAGAATACCCAATTGAAGAAGGAAAACAAGAAGCTGATCATACAAATTGAGGCTAAGGAGACGCTATTGACTGATGATTTGGATAATCTTGTCAACACATAGAATGAGCTGGCTGAAACAAGCTTGCTACTTGAAAAGTTCAATGCTGGGAGTAGCAAGCTGGATAAAATATCTCTTTTTGAAAAAGAGAACTTGGTAGAGGTGGACTTAGATTTGTCAACAAACAAAAGCTGTTATGGAGAGTCCAACTGTGTTTGTGAAAGCATCCAAGCAACGTGAGGTGGGTGAACGTTCAACCAAGGTTGTTGTGATAAAATTTGATAAAAATGTGCTTACTTGTCCTAGAACCATTTTCCATTATCATGGTACACCAAGGCATATCAAACCTAGATGTTTCAAGATGTTAGATGATTTGAGGTAGAAACTCTTAGTGTCATCTAAAGTGTCAACTTCATGCAACCACTCAAATGCTAGAGGACAGAAACAAGTTTGGAGGAAAAAGGAAACAAAATGTTTACCTGTGGCTCATAGATCATTGAAGGTTTCCAAACATACGGCAAGAAATCAAAATTTCCTTGTTGACTTTGAAGAAAGTTCTGGTAGGAGAGTTACTTTTGGTGATGTAAGAAAGACAATATACTTGTAAAGGAACTCTAAATACTCTAGGTATGCCTAAGTTGAAAAATGTGTTGCTAGTGGAAAGTTTGAAAGCTAATTTATAAGTGATCTTCAGTAATTCGGTGTAGCAGATTAAACTAATTTTTGCAAAGTTTATTAATTTAATTTGACAGTTAAATATTGCACGCATTATATGTACAAACTTGTTGTACATAAATAAAGAACATAGTTAAAATTAATATATGAATTTGATTCATATAATAATATTAACTGAATATAGTTTATCAAAATTATTAATATAAATAGATATAATAATTTCAGTGAAATATAAAAATATGGAAATTGATTTTTTGGAAAAAAATATAATATTTTAAAACTTTCTGTATGTTTCTCTAAAAAGGAAAGGGAATAATTATGTTTTTATTATCGTGTGATATTAAAGAAAAAGGATATGAATCTCTAGTAGTGTGAGGGTTACCAAAGAAAAAAGGTCTAGCAGCCATTTTGAAAATTCTCTCTGAAAGGTTCAAGAGAAATTTTTTTGTTCGCTCTTTGATTGGGTGGATTACGTAGAGACCGAGATGACTTTGTTGCGGCTTGAAATTGACATTACGCAAGGGGATCAGATCAAATAAAAGGTATATATTTAACCCTATTTCAATTAGATTCGTTCCTCGTATATGGATCCATGATTAATGATCATCGAGATAACTTTTTTGTTGCGCCATGAGGTGTACTAGTGATCCAACACATTGATCCATTGAAACAGGTACACGAAATATACATTAATAGATACACGAAATATACATTTATGCTTAAAGAACACAAGTAATTAGAAATGTCAAAATTCAGTCAATTTTCATCCATAAATCGTATTACTTAAGTCACATAGGTATTTTTCGCTTGTAACATTTTGCGGCTTAGGTTGGTTTCGGAATCAAGGAATAGATATAGAAAATGGTTAAAGCAAGAAAATAGTTTGGCACATTATATTGACCCAAATACTTCCTTGGTTAAAGCCTTTGGCTCACCACCTTATATCCCCTTCTCTCACCTACCTGTTCTCTTCGATTCCTATGGTATAGTAAAGTATTAGTGAATACAATTTTCCTAGTGAGACTAATGTACAAAAATGAGAAAATTTGACTCCTAGAAAAGGATGATTGGACAATTCAAACGATTCAATCCTAGAAGAGGATCATCTCCAGCAGGTCGTAACATTCGAAGAATGGTACAATAGGACCAATTTGATTCAAAGCATACGAGCAGAGTATGATTGATACTTCGAGTAAAATAAAGATGAAACTTTAATGGATGAATGAGTAAAGACGTCCGAAATAGGAGTCATTTTCATAACATTTTGCATCATAATATGACTAATTAGGAGCATTTGACTCATTTCGATCATGGCATCCTAATCATTAGGCATGAACACATATGCATTCTACAGGTTATGTCCTTTAGGGGACAATGTAGATCACCGGAAGCAGATTTGACGTCTCTGTATTAGACGAGGAGTAGATCGAAGATAGCAGATCTGGCATTCGTGTGTTTACATCAAAGCAGATCGAAGATGACAAATTTGGCATCTCTATATTTGACGGGGAGTAGATCAAAGATAGCAAATCTGACATTCATGTGTTTACATCGAAGCAGATCGAAGATGACAGATTTGGCGTCTCTGTATTAGACGGGGAGTAGATTGAAGATAGAAGATCTGACATTCGTGTGTTTACATCGAAGCAGATCGAAGATGACAGATTTGGCATCTCTGTATTAGACGCGGAGCAGATCTGACATTCGTGTGTTTACATCAAAGCAGATCGAAGATAGCAGATCTGACATTTGTGTGTTTACATCAAAGCAGATCGAAGATGACAGATTTGGCGTCTCTGTATTAAACGGGGAGCAGATCGAAGATAGCAGATCAGACATTTGTGTGTTTACATCGAAACAG
This sequence comes from Gossypium hirsutum, assembly GCF_007990345.1. Classification (NCBI taxonomy): domain Eukaryota; kingdom Viridiplantae; phylum Streptophyta; class Magnoliopsida; order Malvales; family Malvaceae; genus Gossypium; species Gossypium hirsutum. The sequence continues at coordinate 2,160,784 of NC_053432.1, read as the reverse complement.
ATTGAAGATGATAGATTTGGCTTCTCTATATTAGACAGGGAGCAGATTGAAGATAGCAGATCTGACATTTGTGTGTTTACATCGAAGTAGATCGAAAATGACAGAGTTGGCATCTCTGTATTAAACGGGGAGCAGATCGAAGATAGCAGATCTGACATTTGTGTGTTTACATTGAAGCAGATCGAAGATGACAGATTTGGCGTCTCTGTATTAGACGGGGAGCAGATCAAAGATAGCAGATCTGACATTTGCGTGTTTACATCGAAGCAAATCGAAGATAACAGATTTGGCGTCTCTGTATTAGACGAAAAACAGGTCAAAGATATCAACATGGCGTCTCTGAGTTTGCAATGAGCAAATTGAAGACCATAAAGTCAGGATCTAATAAAACCGGGAAAATTTGGTCCTTTTATAAGTCTTTGCTCTATTCCTGTTACACGGTAATGAGCAAAGAGGGGTAGCTGTAATAGCCCAAATTCGCCCGGGCCCAAAAAAAACAATAAACCAAAATACACAAAAAACCAAAATAATTAAATGTTCAATCCATTTAAAAAGCCCACTGTTAATCCAACAGACTAAACTACCCAGCAGCCCATTACACCCTCAACCCAAAGATACACGGGGCCCAAAATGCCCAAATCAGTTAGCAGGTTAGGAAACCCTAGGGTTTACAGAAGCTTCGAGCCGCAAGCACTCCAATCGTCATGACCCTTCGTCTCGCGCCGTTCCAGTGACCCTTCATCGACCCCTCTATCGGCGCCGTGACTCCAGCTCCGTATCACGCCGTAATCGGCGCACAAATCAACGCCAGCGCACTCACCACTGTGATATCCTCGCTGGTACCTGCAAAAAGGAAAGAACCACAGCAGAAAAGAGAAGCAAACATAGAAAAAAATCAAAGATTTCTTTCCCAAAATGTAACAATTTATAGAAGGCTATAAAAGCCTCTTTTCTAATCTGTAAGATACACGATTGATCAGATATAAAAACACAGAGAAACAGATTATAGATTTTTTAGCTTTGCCAGAAAATAGAGGTGATTCTTCTTGCTTTATTTTCTTTATTTTCCTCTTGGATACCTACATTTCATGCATACAAAGCACCATAAAAAAATAAAAGAGGATTACCTCTCGATTCGCTGTGAAAAGTGAAGCTTTTCGAATCCCGACCGCCGTACGTGGCGGAGTCAACAACGGCGCGTGGGCGCGTAGGAACCCGATGACGGAGGCTCGACGGAGCTCCGAGGGCCTGCTCTCTGTCCTGTTTCAGAGTTTTTTTTAGTTTTTTTTTAAAAACTGGTTAAAAATGAATTTCTGGGGCCAAAATTTGGCTTATATAGCCTCATGGGAACGACGTCGTTTTGCTTAAAATGATAGGCTTCAAGATGGCGTCGTTTCAAAGGCAGGGATCCTCGCGTTGACCAGTGACCCGTGAAGGATCCGCGTGTTTTTGTTAAAAGGGCTAATTGCCCAATTGATCCTTCCGCATTTTTAATATTTATAATTTCATTTTATTTTTATTTTAATTTGGCCCTAATCTTTTATTTTTGTTTCACTTTAGCCCTAATATCCATTATAAAACTTATTTTGGGAACGACGTCGTTTTGGGATTAGGGCATTAGCCCAGTGTCCCTCGAATTTTAGCGCACGTTTCAATTAGGTCCAATTTTATTATTATTTTAAAAATAACCCTATAGTTTTATTTTTATTTAATTTTAATCCTTTTTAAATATTTTATATATAATTTATTTATTTTAAAATATTTTATATAGTATTTATTTTTACTATAAACATTATTTATATATGTAAAAAATTATTATATATATTATTTTTATTTATGTATTATTTATTATATTATTTATATTTTATTATATATATTATTCATTATATTATTTATATTTTATTATATATTATTTATTATATTATTTATTATTTATTATTATGTATAATTTTAAAAATTTGTAAATTATTATTAAATAATACATATATCATTATTAATATTTAGTATATTATGTAATATTCTAAAATTTGCTATAAAGTTTTGTTCCTATTTAATATAATATTATTTTTATAAAATATATATTAAGTTATTATATCATATAGTATTTTTTTAATTAACCATTTTTTTTAAAAAATTCTCCTTTATTATTTATATATTATTTTAAATATTTTTAATACCTCATTTATTTTTAACGGTATTTAGTTTTCATCTTTATTTTTTTGACTTATTTTACATATGTTCATAATTTGTTGATTTATTTTTTAATTTTTTTTATATTTAGTATTGTTTTAGTATGTTAATTTTATCTCATAAATTATTTGTATTTTTATGTTATTTATTGTTTTTATATATTTGCATGGAAATTGATCATTTATGTTGCTATTTTAAGTTATACTTGTATGAAATATTATTGTGTGTACCATGTAATTTTATATTTTATGTTTATTATTTTCTATATTTATTTTCACGACATGTAAATGTATATATTATGTAGTGTATATTGTTATTTATTATTTGCTATGTTATATTCGCATGGAGTATTAATGTATGAATTATATAGTTTAGTATTGATATCTTGTAATATGTTAATACTATATCCTAATTGCATCATTGTTTTAAAAATATATACCCAAAAATATTTTAAAAAACGAGGCAATGTTTCTGTGTTTAGGGATTCGGAAAATAGTGCCCTAACGTGCTGGGTTGCGATTTCCTGTTTGTCTAAATACCTAAAATATCCTTCTAAAAGAATTTTGTAAATTACGAGATGATTTTAGTTACGAGAGTTTAAGAATATCGTGTCCAATCGTGCTGGATGTGATGTTCGTATTCTTTCGGGGCAAAGGAATATCAATTTCCAACTCAAATTATTTTGGTTTAAAAAGGGATCCTTTTTAAATTCTTTCAAACTTTTAACATTAAGACAAAAAACTATTAAATTTGGTACCAATTTTGGGCGTTGCGAGGGTGCTAATCTTTCCTCGTACGTAACCGACTCTCGAATCCGTTTTCTCACATTTTCGTAGACCAAAATGTTTTATAAGGTGATCCAATCACACCTTAAAAGGTTGGTGGCGACTCCCGTTTTCGTTTTTCAAAAAGTCAAACGCCCTTTTTTGAACACCTTGAAAAATGGTTTCGACAATATAAATTTTGAAAATTTTAATTTTTTTTGTTTATTAATAGACACTTGGCATCATAATAGACGGTCCACATCAGCTATGGGTCTTACACCTTATATATATATATGGGGAGGGATCCAGCTACACCAATGTAAAACTTAAATGGTTTTACACTCTTTCATAATTTTTTATACAATTAATATTTTAATAATTCAACTGTCATATTTCTTACTCTATTTATGTAGGTCATGCATGTCAAATTTAGCATAAATTAAAATTTTCTAACTATTCATTATACGTAGAAAACTTTCAACCGTTAAATATATATATATTAATATAGACAAAATTTTAGATCGATATAATAGAGATATCATATCGATTAAAAAATTTATATGCATGACAAGTACTAATATATTAATAAATTCAACAATCGGATTGTGAAAATATTAATTGTATAAATAATTACAAAAGGATGTGAAACTGCTTAAGTTTTACAATGTATAAGTGAATCTCTTCCCTATATATATATATATTGTAATTTACAACATAAATAAAAATTACATGTATAAAACATTATAAACATTAAAAAATATTAAAATACTTTTATATATAAAATTTTAATAAATGAAAAAAATTATAAATGTATTGAATATCAAATTAAAAAAATTAATAAAACAGATTTAAAATGAATTTAAAGCAACTATTTACAAATATTAATAATTATAAAATATTTTAATATCATATTTAAATAGGCCTAGACTATAAACCGTTTAAAACAAAACAAAGTAAAAAATTGCACGTTCCCGGATAGCTTCTATATAAGGATATGGTCCCAATCGCACTTTGAGTAACACACACTCACAATCCCTTTGGAAATGGCTAGTCTGTTTAGTTCATTGCCAATTTGTAGTTTCCCAAAACAGGCTCAGTGGAAACGCTTCTCAAATAATAGATCAAGCTACCATGTGTTAAATGTTTTTAGTCTCTCACAATCTGAAGCTACAACTGAAATTTCAGTTGAAAGCGATATTGTTCGGCGATCTGCTAATTATCATCCTCCTATTTGGGACTATGATTATCTTCAGTCACTTGGGCTCCATCATGTGGAGGTATATGTTTCACTTTCTTATTGCTTTAATGCTTGATTTTCTTAGTGCAGAAAAATTAAAAGTGTTCATCCAACGGAGTGGGTAGGGTTTGAATATAATTTATAATAAAGAGGGATTTACTTACACCGGTGTAAAACTTAAGTAATTTTATATTCTTTTGTAATTTTTTATACTATTAATGTTTTAATAATTCAATCATCATATGTCATTTTTCATTGTTGTAGATCATGTATGTCAAGTTTTGTATAAGTTAAAAATTCCTAACTATTTATTTTACGTAAAAAACTTTCAACCGTTAAATATATATTAAAATAGATAATATTTTAGATTAATATGATAGAGATATTGGATTGATTAAAAAATTTACATGCATGACAAATACAAATATTTTGATAAATTTAACGATTGAATTGTTAAAATATTAATTATATAAAACGTTACAAAAACAGGTGTAAAATCACTTAAGTTTTACACCGGTTTAAGTAGACCACTCTCTATTTATAATTGTCCAAGCTTAGTTGGGTATATATATATTTCTAAATACCTATTCTAAGCTGATTTTAGCTGTTGCAAATATATATATATATGTATTTTTTAATTTAGTATGTAATTATTCTCTATATTTTTTATTTTATTAAAATATTAAATATATATAAGTACACATATTATTATTTACATTATAATGTTATATATTTAAAAAATTGATTTTCACATTATAAAAATTACATAAAACATAAAAATAATTATAATATTAGAAACGGGTCAAGTGCTTAAATGTTGGAGCTTAAACCTAGTCTATATTTTCAATGAATTTCTTGCACAAGCCTATTTTTCTAGTGTAAAATTTTTGTTCAATTTCTACTAAAAATTAGGTCAAACTTTGTGTTTGAATGGATAGTCAAATCCTTGAACAAGTCTAGTTGGTACTGATTTTAGTTTTTCATGCTTTTTTCCATTATAAGCTAATTTTGGAGCAAGCTAAAAAAAAGTTGCGAATGTATGTATAGGATGAATCATACAAGGAACGAGCGAGCTGTTAACATTAATGGGAGACAACATTAATGGCAAACAATACAAAGTGGTGCAAGTTTAGCACCCTAAAGTTGACTTTGAAAAAGTGGCATGGGATAATTTTTTTTGGTCCTTGAGATAATGGGCTATTTATTGTTTGGTCCTTGAACCTCAACTATAAATAGGCCTTCTCATTTCTCATTTCAATTCATCCCAACCAATCTTTCTCTCTTAGTTTTCTCTCTTCTCCCATTTGAGAATTCTTAAGGAATTCTATTTGTTTGTAATACTTTGGAGATAGTAAAGTTATCATCTGGTGTTAGTGCCCGAGGACGTAGGTATAATTTACCGAACCTCGTTAAATCTCTTGTGTTCTTTCTTGTCCTATTTTTCTTTCAATATTTGAGGGTATAATAGTAGTATTTAATTGTGCTATTAAATTACTATAGAAGGGATATTCTGTCTAAGGAAAGACTTGGTATTTAAGAGATCCATGTGATCCACCTCTCTTCCCTGGGAATTGAACTTTGTGTGATTTTTTAGTACAATAATTTACACGCTTCCGACCCTATTGGAACAACAAGTGGTATCAAGAGCCGAAGGTTAATCGTAGTATTCTCTGTGGTTGCAGTTTAAACTGATCTTCCACATCAGAAAAGATTTCCTTAGGTATATTGAAAGATTATGGAGAAAACGGTCGGTGTAGGAGCTTCAACATCGTCCATGTGGACAAGACCGACAATTGCAAATGCAAGATTAGCCGTGGAGATCTTTGATGGCACGGGCCATTTTGGTATGTGGCAAAGTGAGGTTCTAGATGCCCTTTTTCAGCAGGGTCTAGACATTGCCATTGATGAAGAGAAACCAGATGATGTACAGGAGAAAGATTGGAAGGCGATCAATCGGTTGGCATGTGGCACAATTCGATCATGCCTTTCTCGAGAGCAGAGGTATGCTTTTTCAAAGGAGACTTCTGCAAATAAGTTGTGGGTGGCACTTGAAGAAAATTTTTTGAAGAAAAACAGTCAAAATAAGCTCCACTTGAAGAAAAGACTGTTTCGCTTCACATACGTCCCAAGTACCACAATGAATGATCACATCACCAAATTTAATCAGTTAGTCACTGATTTGCTGAATATGGATGAGACATTCAAAGATGAAGATTTGGCTTTGATGCTGTTGGGGTCACTTCCTGAGGAGTTTGAGTTCCTAGAAACTACTCTACTTCATGGCAGGAGTGATATATCTCTGAGCGAAGTCTGTGCGGCCTTATACAGTTATGAACAGAGAAAGAAGGACAAACAGAAAAACTCAATCAAAGATACAGAAGCTTTAGTAGTCCGAGGTCGTTCATACACTCGGAAGAAAACTCAAAAGGGGAGATCAAAGTCAAAGTCCAGACTCGGGAAAGATGAATGTGCTTTTTGTCATGAGAAAGGCCACTGGAAGAAAAATTGTCCAAAGCTGAAGAATAAGGGAAAAGCTGTTGTAGATGCTTGTGTTGCTAAGCATGATACTAGTGACTCTGAACTATCACTGGTTGCATCATCATCGTCGTTCCATTCAGATGAGTGGATATTGGATTCGGGTTGTACCTATCATATGTCCCCTAACCGGGAGTGGTTCTCTGATTTAGTAGAACTAAATGGAGGAGTTGTTTATATGGGCAATGACAATGCCTGTAAAACTGTTGGGATAGGTTCAATCCAATTAAAGAATAAAGATGGATCAACCAGAGTTCTGACTGATGTTCGGTACGTGCCCAGTTTGAAGAAAAATCTCATCTCATTGGGAGCCTTGGAATCCAATGGTTCAGTTGTTACTATGAGAGATGGGGTTTTGAAAGTGACATCTGGCGCACTTGTGATATTGAAGGGCATCAGGAAAAATAACTTGTATTACTACCAAGGTAGTACAGTTATTGGAGCAATCGCTACAGCTTCCGGTAACAAAGACTTGGACTCAATGCAGTTGTGGCATATGAAGTTGGGACATGCCAGCGAAAAATCCTTGCAAATTCTGGCAAAGCAAGGATTGTTGAAAGGTGTAAAGGCTTGCAAATTAAAATTTTGTGAGCACTGTGTTCTGGGAAAGCAAAAGAGAGTGAAATTCGGCACTGCTATCCATAATACAAAAGGTATTTTGGAATATATTCACTCAGATGTGTGGGGGCCTTCCAAAACACCTTCGTTGGGAGGAAAACACTACTTTGTTACTTTTGTTGATGACTTTTCCAGAAGAGTTTGGGTGTATACCATGAAAACTAAAGATGAAGTGCTTGGAGTTTTTCTTAAATGGAAAACTATGATCGAAAACCAGACTGGCAAGAAAATCAAGCGGCTTAGGACGGACAATGGAGGGGAATATAAAAGTGATTCGTTCTTCGATGTGTGCCAAGAGTATGGTATTGTTCGACACTTCACAGTTAGGGATACACCACAACAGAATGGAGTGGCAGAGCGTATGAATCGAACATTGCTGGAGAAAGTTCGATGTATGTTGTCCAATGCTGGGTTGGGCAAGCAATTTTGGGCTGAGGCTGTGACATACGCTGGCCATCTTGTTAATCGTTTGCCATCATCTGCATTAGAAAGAAAAACTCCTATGGAGGTATGGTCTGGAAAACCGGCTACAGATTATGATTCCTTACATGTGTTTGGAACCACTGCATATTACCATGTGAAGGAGTCAAAGTTAGATCCGAGGGCAAAGAAAGCTCTCTTTATGGGAATCACTTCTGGAGTGAAGGGATTTCGTCTTTGGTGCTTAAGCACAAAGAAAATGATCTGTAGCAAAGATGTTACCTTTGATGAATCTGCCACATTGAAAAAGGTAGCAGATAAAGATATTCAGACGAGCAATACTCCACAGCAGGTGGAGTGTACTCCAAAACAGGTGGAGTTTGAGCAGATGGGGATTTGCCCAGTTAATAAGTCTAATTCTCTAGCCACAATGGAGGAATTAGAGGTTGAAGAGGTTCTGACCCAAGAACCACTAAGTACACCAGAACCAGTTGCAGTTGCAAGGCCACGGAGAGAAATTCGTAAACCTGCTCGATTTACTGATATGGTGGCCTACGCCCTTCCCGTTGTTGATGATATTCCTATCACTTATCAAGAAGCAATGCAAAGCTTAGAAAGTGATAAATGGAAAAGCGCCATGGATGAAGAAATGCAGTCTCTCCGGAAGAACAATACTTGGGAGTTGGCGCAATTACCGAAAGGTAAAAGGGCAATCGGATGCAAGTGGGTATTCGCAAAGAAAGATGGATCTCCTAGCAAGAAGGATATTCGCTACAAGGCAAGATTGGTAGCTAAAGGCTACGCTCAGAAGGAGGGAATTGACTACAATGATGTATTTTCCCCTGTTGTGAAGCATTCCTCCATTAGAATTTTGTTGGCCTTGGTAGCACAGTTGAATTTGGAGCTAGCTCAACTTGATGTTAAGACAGCTTTCTTGCATGGTGAGTTAGAAGAGGAGATCTATATGACTCAGCCCGAAGGATACACAGATGCTGGTGGTAGAAATTGGGTTTGTAAGCTGAACAAATCGCTATATGGATTGAAGCAATCCCCGAGGCTGTGGTACAAGCGATTTGATAGCTTTATGAGAAGGCAGAAGTACACAAGAAGCAAATATGACAATTGTGTATATTTGCAGAAGCTGCATGACGGATCTTTCATTTATCTACTCTTGTATGTTGATGATATGTTAATCGCTTCGAAGAGCCAAAATGAGATAGATAAGCTGAAGGCTCAGTTGAATCAAGAGTTCGAGATGAAAGATCTAGGTGAGGCCAAGAAGATTCTCGGCATGGAGATAAGTAGAGATAGACCGAGAGGCAAGCTCTGTTTAAATCAGAAGCAATATCTGAAAAAGGTATTACAATGTTTTGGTGTAAATGAAAACACAAAACATGTAAGTACCCCACTTGCTTCTCATTTGAAACTTAGTGCTCAATTATCTCTGAAAACTGAAGAAGAAAGAGAATATATGGCGAAAGTCCCATATGCTAATGCAGTTGGGAGTTTGATGTATGCGATGGTGTGTACGAGGCCTGACATTTCACAAGCTGTTGGAGTTGTGAGCAGGTATATGCATGATCCTGGAAAAGGACATTGGCAAGCTGTGAAATGGATTCTACGGTATCTTCGAAAAACCGTAGATGTTGGTTTAATTTTTGAACAGGATGAAGCACTTGGTCAGTTTGTAGTTGGATATGTTGATTCCGACTTCGCTGGTGATTTAGATAAACGTCGTTCAACTACGGGGTATCTGTTTACTCTTGCGAAAGCCCCAGTGAGTTGGAAGTCTACCTTACAGTCTACAGTAGCTGTGTCTACTACAGAGGCAGAATATATGGCAGTTACAGAAGCTGTTAAGGAGGCTATTTGGCTTAATGGATTGTTGAAAGACTTAGGAGTTGTTCAAAGTCACATAAGTTTATATTGTGACAGTCAGAGCGCTATTCATTTAGCGAAAAATCAAGTCTATCATTCAAGAACCAAGCATATCAACGTAAGATATCACTTTGTGCGGGAAGTCTTTGAAAAAGGAAAAATTCTACTTCAGAAGATTCCGACAGCAGATAATCCCGCAGATATGATGACCAAGGTGGTAACAACAATCAAGTTTAATCATTGTTTGAACTTGATTAACATCCTGAGAATTTGAGCACCTTCAGGTGTATGGTGCTCGAGAGTGCATTTGTAGGCACTACAAAAGATAGCTTTATCGAATTTGGGGAGTTGAAGGAAGTGTGTGAAGATGTGATTATCCTAATCAAATCTTCAAGGTGGAGATTGTTAACATTAATGGGAGACAACATTAATGGCAAACAATACAAAGTGGTGCAAGTTTAGCACCCTAAAGTTGACTTTGAAAAAGTGGCATGGGATAATTTTTTTTGGTCCTTGAGATAATGGGCTATTTATTGTTTGGTCCTTGAACCTCAACTATAAATAGGCCTTCTCATTTCTCATTTCAATTCATCCCAACCAATCTTTCTCTCTTAGTTTTCTCTCTTCTCCCATTTGAGAATTCTTAAAGAATTCTATTTGTTTGTAATACTTTGGAGATAGTAAAGTTATCATCTAGTGTTAGTGCCCGAGGACGTAGGTATAATTTACCGAACCTCGTTAAATCTCTTGTGTTCTTTCTTGTCCTATTTTTCTTTCAATATTTGAGGGTATAATAGTAGTATTTAATTGTGCTATTAAATTACTATAGAAGGGATATTCTGTCTAAGAAGACTTGGTATTTAAGAGATCCATGTGATCCACCTCTCTTCCCTGGGAATTGAACTTTGTGTGATTTTTTAGTACAATAATTTACACGCTTCCGACCCTATTGGAACAACAAGAGCAAACTGAAGGAAGAAGTGAGGATGATGTTTGACAATGTGGTGGATCCTTTGGAGAAACTTGAGCTTATTGATGCCTTACAAAGACTTGGATTGTCATATTACTTTGAGGATGAAATAAAGAAAACTTTAAAGAATATCAGTATTAATCTAAGCAGTAATGTTGCATGGAAGAAAGACAATTTATATGCTACATCTCTTGAATTTAGACTACTTAGACAGCACGGATACGAGGTCAATCAAGGTAAAAAAAAGAAACACATTCAAAATTAGACGTATTAATTTGCACATAATTTAAAGATACTTTAACATTGAATTTTTTTTTCATGTACTAGATGTTTTCACTAGCTTCATGGATAAGGATGGAAACATTAAAGCAAGTTTTACTCATGATTGCAAGGGACTACTCAACCTATATGAGGCTTCATATCACTTAGTAGAAGGTGAAACAATGCTAGAGAATGCAAGAGAGTTAGCGGCTAAACTTCTCAAACAATGTTTAAAGCAAAACAATGATCAATATCTTTCGATGCTTGTGGAACATGCCTTGGAGCTTCCTCTACATTGGAGGATGTTAAGGTTGGAGGCCAGATGGTTCATAGATGCGTATGAAAAAAACAAGGACAAAAATCTCATTATTTTAGAGCTTGCAATACTGGATTACAACATAGTCCAAGCTATGCACCAAGAAGATCTAAGATATGCTTCACTGTAAGTATGACTATTGCATGCTAAGGTAAAAGTATCATAAAGGCTCTTATACTAGAAGTTAAATTGCATTTTTCTCTTTATATTAAAAAAATAACAAATTAGTCCTTACACATTAAATCAAAAAGCAAACCAATCCTTTATGTTAGAGATTTCATTCATTTATATTGTTAAAAACTAGCTTGATTGATGGAATAACCAGATAGTGACACGTGACATGCCATGCGTACCTCATTTTGATGTATAGAGACAAGTTTTAAAAAACAGGAATTGATGAAATTTTTAACAGAAGAAACTAATTTGCTCTTTAATCTAATGTATAAGGACTAATTTGCGCATTTTTTTAATAAATGGAGCAAAATGCAATCCAACTCTTAGTACAAGACCTCCATGATTATTTTACCTATATGGCTCTTTTACCTATGTAGTACTTCTAAATTTTTAAACTAAATGAATTTGGTTTATGGATTTATATTATTTAGATGGTGGAAGGATCTTGGTATTGGTGAGAGGCTGACCTTTGCTAGAGATAGGTTGATGGAAAACTTCTTATGGAGTGTGGGAATCATAGGTGCTCCTCAGTTTGGAAGAGGTAGAAGAATTCAAACAAAAGTCAATGCCCTAATAACATATATAGATGATGTGTACGATGTTTATGGCACCATGGATGAGTTGGAGCTCTTCACAGATGTTGTTGAAAGGTTTGTTACTATAGTTTTAAATTATTTGTCTTTTTTAATAAAGTGCGATAAAATGTTTCGTTAACAATGAATAGAATCATAGATGGTAAAAGCATAATGAAAGGCTCCATATTAGGAGTCAGATTGTTTTTTACCCTCTTCACTAAAAAAATGAGCAAATTAGCCCTTGTACGTTATATCAAAATGCAAATTGATCATTTCTGTTAAAAAGTTCATCCATTTCTACTGTTAAAAATTAATATGGCTAATAGAATAACTAGACAGTTACACATGGCATACTACGTGTAACTCATGCTGACATACCAGTTTTTAACAATAAAAATGGATGAATTTTTTAATAAAAATGACCAATTTGCTCTTTGTTCTAATGTATAGGGATTAATTTGCCCATTTTTTTAGTAGAGGGGTGAAATGCAATCTAACTTCTTGTACAATGGCCTCTATGGTATTTTTACCAATCATAGATTCACAGTTCATCAAATTCAAACTCATTAATACGTCGTAATTTTAGATGGGATATCAATGCAATACAGAAGCTTCCAAACTATATGAAGTTATGTTTCCATGCTCTTCACAATTCGATAAATGATATGGCTTTTCATACTCTTAAGGAACAAGGAATTGATGTCCTTCCCTTCCTTAAAAATCTGGTACTGAACCAATCTCCAGAATTTTCTTCATCTTCTTTTTCAATATTTATTATGAACACTATCTAATTGTAGTTATTCATGGTTCAATAATATTTTTTTAGTGGGCAAATCTTTGTAAATCTTATATGTTGGAGGCAAGATGGTTTTACATTGGATATAAGCCAAACTTACAAGAATACATTGAAAATGCCTGGATTTCAATATCGGCTCCTGTACTACTTGGTCATGCTTATTTGGAAACAAATCATGTAACAAAGGAGGGATTGAAGACCTTTGAGGCATATCCTCCCAATATAATTCGTTGGTCATCCACAGTTCTAAGATTAGCAAACGATCTAGCAACATCATCAGTAAGCAATATATACTAATCATCATACCATGTTAATTAGTCTAATAATGATATGCTTAACTAGTTTTTTTTTTTGAACCAGTATGAAATAAAAAAGAGGTGATATATCAAAATCAATCCAATGTTACATGCATGAAACTGGAGGATCTGAAGAAGAAGCTCGTGAGCACATAAAGAAATTGATTGATGCGGCATGGAAAAACATGAACAAAGATCAAATGGCCGCCAAGTCTCTTTCGTCTCGAATGTTTTTTGAGACTGCTATGAACCTTGCGAGAGTATCCATGTTGGTATACCAGAACGATGACGGTCATGGTATTGAAGATGGTGAGCCTAAAGAGAGAGCATTACGATTATTTATTCAATCAGTTCCATTGCCAAAATGATTGAGTACATGTTTGGTACTTTTCATGTAAAAGACGTGTTGTCTTAACTAACATAAGTTTCAAAACATAATGTATTAAAGTATTTGGTTGTTGAAACTTATGACATGTTTGTTTTTCTTTTTAGTAACTCTTTATATTTGCTATTAGTTAACCTTGAAATATCTATTTTTAGCTATTCTTTTATATTCTAGATTTTCATTAAAATTCTTTATTCCAAATTTTCAAGTTTCAATTATTAAAGAAAATATAAATTTTGAAATGTCAAATTGATTTAAACTTGCTAATGTGAAAAACGAAGAACTCAAACCATTTTAACATAGTAATTCAAGTCAAATTTTATTATTAATATTAATTTGTAACTTTTTGAAAATTAAAAAAAAATTCTATTTAGAGGAAGTCGGCTTCTCACCCCTCTGAAGAGTCTTGGTTTTAATTCTGTGTTTGATTTTTTAAATTAAAATTCTTTAAGAGTTTGAGAATGATAAAAAAATCATTCAGTTGAAATCTTAAACGATGAGGACTTTAGCAGAACCATTTGAAAAATCAGACATCTTCTATTGAATAAAATTTGGGACTTTGCATTAAAGAATGGGCCTTGGCCAACAGTTTGTACAAAAACACAAAAAAGGTAAACTAAACCTACAATAAAAAAGAAACTAGGCCTATTGCAATTAACATAAACTTTTCTTAACTTAACCCAAAACCTAAATAAACTTTCCTAAAACCACCAGGCATTCAACATGAGAAAATCTCTTCCTCTCCCTAAAAGAATTAATTACTCGATTCAATTCCCAATATTTTCTCATTGATGATACTATCCCTTTTTCAATTATCGTTTCCATACCCTTCTTTTCGTCCTTTCGCTGCCTAATGACTCTCATTTTCCTTTTGTCAGACACGATTTCCAGATCTCCCTTCTCCTCCCACCGCCGCCTGGTATCTCACATCCTCCTCCAATGCCATTAAAGCCTTTCTTGGTAGTTGATAATCCAAATCGGTACTTCTTAATGTAACAGTCTAAATTTTATTAGTGTCGAAAACAGTGGTTCGAGACCACTAAATCTAACGAGTGAGTTTTAAAATTTTATTATTGATTAATTATGAGTCAAATGTGATTTAGGAAGACTTTTGAAATGATGATTTGAGTTTTAGAAAGATATATTAGGTAAAATGGTTTTGAAAATAAAGTATCAATACCTCGATTTCATAAACCGAGCTGTAAATATTTTATAAATATTTACAGAGTGTTACTAAGTTAGTAGTAAAGTTTCGTTAGAAAATTTTATCGTTTTGATAGTTAATTAATTAAAAAGGACTAAATTGAAAAAGCTGCAAAACTTACTAAAGCGATTAAATAGCCTAAATGTTAAATGAAGGAGGACTTGAAGGGTAAATAAGCCAAAGAGGATGGCTTGGGCGGCATAAGCAGAGAAAAATCATGAAAATTAGGTGAAACAAGGGTAAAATTGGAAATTTTGTAAAATTAAACAAATAAAACAACAATTAAATGATTTTCTAGACATTTCTTCATCAATCTTCAGCCAAAAACAGCCATAGAAGAGCTTCTAAAGCTGTTTTTTCATATTTCTACTCCATGTGAGTTCAATTCTTGTTTATTTCTTGTAATTTTTATGTTTTTGAGACTTTTACAATTAGGTCCAACTATCTATTGCATTAGTTTTTGATTTCATGGATAATTTAGAAAGCTACCATTGATGAATGCTGAATTTTTATGATGAATTAACATGGATTTGAAGCTTTAATTTTGTTATATGATGATTTTATCAAGTGATTTCAATAGAAATTGATTTTAGGATTAAATTGTGAATAATTTAAGAAGTAGGGTTTTCTATTAAATTTCTATATATCAAAGGCTGTAAGATAGCATAGAATAATTAGATAAATTTTTAATTGATAAAAAATTAGCTCAATTGACTGGATAATTGGTGAGGGACTAAATTGTAAAAAATATAAAAGTTTGGGTAATTGTGTAATGTTGAAAATTGAGGGGTATTAATTGTGAAGTGAATTGAAATTGAAATATATGGTAATGAATGAATAATTTTATATTTTAGATCAAGAGTCTATAGATCAACGAGAAAAAGGAAAATTAACAGAACAGTTCCTAACTACTACAAACTTACAATTTAGCTCAGGTAAGTTCGTATGGTTAAATTTTAATGTTATATGTTAATTGATGAATGGTATTTTTTATTTATTTGTAACATTTGTTGAAAATAAAATTATTATTAAATTTATGAAATTGAATCAAGTGTTCGAAGTGAACGGGACGCAGGATTAAGTACAATCATTCAGTGTAAAAGAGGAATTGACGATAAATTATCCAAGTAAACTAAGGTTCACCATTTGTTGCGAAATCTCGTGTTTACTTTCTGTTTAGCTCTCATGAGTTTCAATTAACTCATATGAGTCTCAATTTAACCCTTTTAGGTTTTAGTTCAGCTCTTTTGAGCTTCAATTTAACCCTTATGGGTTTCCGTTCAGCTATTATAAGCTTCTGTTTAACCCTTACGGGTTTCCGTTTAGCACTTATGTGCTTCTATGCAGCCTTTGGGCTTTCGTATACAATGTATTCATATTAGTAAGACGTTCATTGATTTGAAAAAGGTTGGTAATTCGATAAGTAATGATAAACCGTAAATTATACATATTTTACCCCATGTTTAATGCATTTTATGGATGATTTCTCACTAGAATTGGTGAATTAGATGCTCCTAATGCTTTAATTCCATGCTTTACACTTAGGAGAGCATAGGAGAGCGAAATGAGCCAAAAATGAGCCAAAAAGGGACAAAACAAACCAAATCGAGAAGATGACACGGCCTAAGCCTTGCCACACGGGTAGCTCACACTCTCGTGTCTTTCGAGGGTGTCAACCAAGGCTTTCACAATTCACATGGCCTGGCCATTGACCCACACGACTGTGTGCAATTTAACGGATCGAACACGGCCTGGCAATCATGTCACACGGGCGTGGCACACGGGCGTGTCCCTGCCGAGCCCAAGTTAAGTCAAATTCGGAAAAGGAAATTTTTGAGGGCTTCTAGGCATTCCAAAGCCTATAAATACACCCTAGAAGAGGAGAAAAAGGGAGACGGAGAAGGGGGTAAGGAATTACCTCAAGGAAGCCGATTGATCCATCTCAGAAGCCAGATTCATCATCAAGACTGAAGATCTCTCCTCAATTCCCCTTTAGGAGTTTTGAGTTTTCTTTATGTTTTGTGTTCTTTATTCTTCGGAGATGTTTTCTTATTTAGTTATGAACTAAACTCCTAAATACCTAAAGGGGATGAAACCTAAGACGAATCTTGTTATTATTTTCTAAATCGTATGATAAATATTTAACTTGTTCTTAATTATGTGTTCTTAATTCTTGTTTTGATATCCCAGGATACTGATTCAAGACACGCTCTTATTTAGAGGAGGAATAAACCCAGTCTAATAGTATATTTGTCATAACTAAGCAAAGTTGATTGCGTGCCTAAAAATAGGGTGACAAGATTTTGCTGGATTAGGGTGAAACCTAATAAAGGGATTCATATATCGAGTTAATGCAACCCTAGAGTGTTAATTAGAGAAAAGTTTCAGTTATTCAATCTAGGGATTAGACGTTATTAGTCTTGAATAGGATAATAACATAACTTAGGGATCTCTACGGAACAAGTTGAATAAATAAATAGTCCGATTCGGAGCCAGAATACAAGTAAAGTCTAG